>NW_028317951.1:31682500-31855000 GCF_062004578.1 Staurois parvus | reverse complement strand
TAGCACCAAACCCCCCAAATGACCCCTTTCTGGAAAGTAGACACCCCAAGGAATTTAAAAGAGGCATGTTGAGTATTTTGCAGATCTCATTTTTTCTCACAAGGTTTTGAAATATAAAAAAATAGAAAAATGTTTTTCTTTTTTTTCTTTTCCAAAACTTGTGGCAACAAATGAGATCTGCAAAATACGTACCATGCTTATCAAATTCCTTGAGGTGTCTACTTTCCAAAAAGGTGTCATGGGGGGGGGGGGGGTTAGGTGCTATTTCAGGGCCTCCAAAACTGTGATAGGTAGTCAGGAAGTGTAATGAGGAAATAAAGCCCGCTATGCCTAACCCCCCGCACACTATCACCTCCCCAACACTCCGCTCCTTCAGCCCAACTACCCCTGAGGAGGTCTTCACTGAAGCCCGCCTCACCACCTGCCCCCTGGACCCTATCCCCTCACAACTCCTCCAGTCACCCCCCCTCCATCATTCGCTCCCTCACCCACATCTTCAATCTCTCCCTCTCCACTGGCACTTTCCCCTTCCCTCTAAAGCACGTGCACATCCTCCTGCTCCTTGACTTCTCTGCGGCCTTCAACACTGTCGACCACCCTCTCCTCCTTACTAAACTGCACTCCCTTGGCATCAGGGACGCTGCTCTCTCCTGGTTCTCCTCCTACCTTTCCCAACGCTCCTTCAGCGTCACCTATAACACTGCCACCTCCCCCTCCCTCCCCCTCTCTGTCGGAGTCCCCCAAGGCTCTGTCCTCGGACCCCTCCTCTTCTCCATCTACACCTCCTCGCTTGGCAAACTAATACACTCTCACGGCTTCAATTACCAACTCTATGCCGACGAGACACAAATTTACCTCTCCACCCCCCACCTCACCCCCTCACTCTCCGCCCGCATCGCCCACCTCCTGAACGACATATCAGACTGGATGTCGCTCCATTTCCTCAAACGTAACCTGTCCAAAACAGAGCTCCTGGTCTCCCCCCCCCGCGCCCCCCCCATCCTCTCCATCACTACTAACAACGCCACAATCACTCCCACCCCACACGGCAAAGTCCTGGGTGTCGCCCTGGACTCACACCTCTCCTTCCTACCCCACGTCCAATTGCTATCAAGATCATGCAGGCTCCACCTCCGCAACATCTCCAAGATATGTACATTCGTCACCCTAGACACTACTAAACAACTCGTACACTCCCTCATCATCTCACGCCTGGACTATTGCAACTCCCTTCTCACTGGCCTACCCAAATGAACGCTATCCCCACTCCAGTCGATCCTGAACTCAGCGGCGAGACTCATCCACCTCACCAACCGCTCCACATCCGCCACCCCCCTCTGCCAATCCCTTCACTGGCTCTCGATTGCCCAGCGCATCAAATTCAAACTGCTAACCCTGACCTACAAAGCCATTCACAATGCCGCCCCAAACTACATTACCGACCTGATACCCAAACACTACCCTACCCGTGCCCTTCGCTCCTCACAGGACCTCCTACTCTCTAGCTCCCTGGTCTCCTCCTCCCACGCCCGACTGCAGGATTTCTCCAGGACTTCCCCCATCCTCTGGAATTCCCTACCCCAATCCATCAGACTGTCACCTACCCTCATCACCTTCAGGCGCACCCTGAAGACCCACCTCTTCAGGGAAGCTTACCCCACCCTCACCTAACAGCTGACCTCCTCCACTCCTCCCACCACTTCATTCCTCACAGCCATTTCCTCCTGTACCACTTTCCCCTACCTCCTAGATTGTAAGCTCGAAAGAGCAGGGCCCTCAAACCTCTTGTGTATTGTATTGTATTGTTTCTGTCTTGTCTCATGTTCTGTCCCCCTTGCTATTGTACAGCGCTGAGCAAACACTTTGGCGCTATATAAATACTGTATAATAATAAGAATAATAAAAGCCTGAAGGTGCTTATTGGATTTTGGGGTCCTGTACTTGGCTAGACTGCCAAAACGTCTCTCACATGTGGTACCCCCATACTCAGGAGAAGTAGCAGAATGTATTTTGGGGAGTAATTCCACATATACCCATGGCATGTGTGAGCAATAAATAATTTAAGTGACAATTTTGTGTAAAAAAAAACAAAAAAAAACAAACTCATTTTCCAAAAACTTGTGGTAAAAAAATAAATTCTTCTGTTGATTCAACATGCCTTTCAGCAAATAGCTTGGGGTGTCTACCTTCCAAAAAGGGGTCATTTTGGGGGGTGGGGGCATTCTATGCCCAGCATTGGAAGTTTATGCCACACATCAATCACTCTTCTAACCACCTGAAGACCAAGCCTTTTCTGACACTTTGTTCACATGAAAAAAATCAGTATTTTTTGCTAGGAAATTAATTTAAACCCCCAACCATTTTTTAAATCAGACACCCTAGTGAATAAAATGGTGGGTACTACAATTTTTTATGGCACATAGTACTCGCGCAGCGATTTTTCAAAAGCAAATTTAAAAAAAAAAAACACACTTTTTTTACTTTTAATGCACAAAAACACAATATATTGGCCAATTATTTGGTAATGTATAAAAGATGATGGTATGCTGAGTAAATAGATACCAAACATGACATACTTTAAAACTGTGCATGCCCCGCGCAATGGTGACAAACTGCATACATTTTTAATATCCATAGGAAACGCTTTAAAAGCTCCCATTTTAGATCTACAGAGGAGGTCTAGTGTTAGAATTACTGCCCTTGATCTGACGTTCATGGTGATACCTCACATGTATGGCGCAACCGCTGTTTACATACTGGCACAGGGACAATGCTTGTGCACACAGGTGTGCGCACATGGGAGGGGCGAGTTTTTTCTTTTACGTTATTTTGTTTTTAAAATTATTTTTACACTGTACCTTTCATTTTTTTTTATCACTTTTAATGCTATCACAGGGAATGCAAATATCCCCTATAACTTCAATGGGCATTGTCATATATTATTTTTTCAGAAATCTGGGGTCTATCAGACTCTAGATATCTCCTCTTCCCTTACATTATCTAATCAAACCAAAATCAGTGTGATCAGATGCTTTCCCAATTTACAAATGGCGCTGTTTATATCCTGCGAATCTGAAGTGATGAAATGCTTGTAGCTTCTGATTTCTTAGGCTATAGAGATGATTGGCACCCTACTGGTCTCCAATCAGTTCTATGGTTAGCTGACAGAAACACCGGCTGCATTCTCAGTTTCCCCCGATGGCACGGGACTGCCCGTGAAGGCCGTGGAAGGCAGCGGGGGAGGGAAGGCATCGTCTTCCGCTGCTAGTAAAAGCAATATTGCAGCCAATTAGCCACTAGGATTGTTTTTACATGACAGCCGATCACTGGCTGAAAAAAACAATACCAGGATGATGACTTCAGCTGTAGGCGATCTAGTGCTAGAATTACTGCCCCTGATCGGACGTTCACAGTGATACCTCACATGCATGGCACAACCACTGTTTACATACCGGCACAGGGTCAGGGGGGGGCAGGGTGCTTTTTTTTTTTAATTATTTTTTTCATTGTCCCTTTCATTTTTTTTTCTTTTATCACTTTTATTGCTATCACAGGGCATTGCCATGTATTCTTTTTTGAGAAATCTTGGGTCTATCTTGATATCTCCTCTGCCCTTACATTATCTAATCTCTAATCTCAGGCCTGATCCTGTGAACACTGCGGTTATGTGTGCAATGTATCAAGTGACAGTGACTTACTGACATTGCACTTGCTGGGGGAGAAGGGGAGGTAAGCGTAGGGGCTAAACACAGGTGCTGATCCCACTAATGCTGCATTTTTTGGGACGCTATACTAATGTGAACGCTGGAATGGTGCTGATCTGATCAAAGATATTGATCCGTTCAGACACTATACTAGCAATGGAGGTTTATTGTGCATGAGCGTGTTCCTGGCAGTCAAGGGGTTAAATGTGATGACTGGTGTACTGAGGGGCAATCTGATGCCATCTGGGAGGGGTGTGAAAACCACGGGAGCACAAATCATGTGTATATATATATATATATATATATACATATACACACACATACATATATATGTGATTTTGTGCACCTGTGCTGCCCTGTAGCAGTAATTCTGCTATAGGGCGGTCAGGAAGCGGTTACAGAAGCGGTTTGTGTTCCGGCGCTGCGTTACTTTAACTGACAATTGCGCGGTCATGCAAAACTGCATCCAATTAAATATACGTCCTTTTATCCCACGAATTGAGCTTTCTTTCGGTGGTATTTGATCACCTGTGCATTTATTTTTGGCGCTATAAAAAAAGGCTGACAATTTTGAAAAAAAAAAATAATATTTTGGGCTTTTTGCTATTAAACATGTCCAGTAAAAAAAACGTAAAAAACAAATTGTCAAATTTTGGCCAAAATGTATTCTGCGACATGTGTTTGCTAAAAAAAATCCCAATACGTGTAAATTAATTGGTTTACGTGAAAGTTATAGCGTCTACAAATGGTAGGAAAGATACTGGGATTTTTATTTAATAATAATGGCGACGATCAGCGACTTATGGTGGTGATCAGTGATTTATGACAGTGATCAGCGACTTATGGCGGGACTGCAGGACTGCGGACATTTTGACACTGGGGGGAATTGACTTGGGGTCACTGACTTCCCCAGTGACACCAATACAGTGATCACTGAAAAAAAAAACACTGACACTGTACTAATGGCACTGGGGAGGAAGGGGTTAATATTTTTATTCAATAAAAGGGTTAACTGTGTGAGGGGAGTGTTTTACTAGTGGGCGGTGGGGGGGTGTGTACTTCACAGGAACACACTGATCCGGAGAGCTAAGCTCCGCTCTCAGAAACAGTGTATTGGGAACTGTGTTTTAAACACTGCAGCTGTGCTCCGTCAGTGATTGCTGGTAATCGCCGGGACCCGGCGGGTAATAGCCGGTAGGAACCCGGTGATTGACAGCAGTGGCCACGATCAGCAGCGCGGGTAGGGCGGCCGCGTGCCCGCTACCTGTTTTGCAAAATTACGTTTTAAAACGTGATTTTGCGCACGGGTGCCGCCCTGTGGCCGTTTTTCTACATTGGCTGGTCGGCAAGTGGTTAAACGTCAGTAGTTACGAAAACTGTAACTGCTTTTAATAAACAGACACTTACCTGTCGCAAGATCCAGTGATGTGCTCACTTGAGCCATTCTTTGCATTGCTGTCCTGTCCCTGTCCTGGCATCTCAATTGTGGGCACTTGGCCCACTGTGTATGTATGAGCACCACCGCGCTTTGTGAATGGCACCGCCGTCTTTTGGGACCTGTCACGTGTCCCAGAAGACTGGGGGGAGAACTTCCTCTCCAATCACCTAGGCGGTCGAAGTGGATACCTGTCAAAACCAGGTACCCGACCCCCCCCCCAAAATAAAGTGCCATTAGGGAGAAGGGGGGAGGGAAGGAGGCCTTAAAGTGGTACTTCCCCTTTTGGGTGGATCTTCGCTTTAAGTAAAAAAAAAGTCAGCTTATTTTTATGGCAACTGTTAGACCAGACTGAAGAGAGTCTTCTCCTGGTGCCAGTAACAAGCGGATTAAAATCAGAACTGCATTTAGCTCCATTAGCCTGCTGAATGAAAATAAAGTGTTACGTAGCAATGAGAGGTACACTAAGCTCAGTTCACCCTACAGCAACTTCTGTACAATTTCTCAACTCCTCATCATTAAGATTGTGTACTTTCTATCACAATCTTTGTAGTGGAAACTATAAACATCAGGCTGTGACCATAGAAGTCAACCAAGTGACTGATTGTTCTAATTAAAACAGCTGGGATCTTTTAATTGATGCTATAAGTAACACCTCAGTGCTTCTTCAAGATGCTGCTTCTAGGTCTTTATGGGGAGGTTACAGTAATTCAGCTGCCAACAATGTAGTAATCCTCTATTACAGCAAGGAAAGCACTTCAGTCAGAACATACGTTCTCACATTTTGAACACAGATGGCAGCAATGACATAAGAAAACTTAGTAAGTTTGCTTTTGTCATACAGAATATGTCACAACCGGTACATTGCAGTAATAGTCTTGCTCATTCTGATGTTTATCGGACATTTTTGGAATACGAAGTGTCTTTGTATATATATATATATATATATATATATATATATATATATATATATATATATATATATATATATATATATATATTACCCCACATAACTGAAACGTGTAAAAAACTTCAGTTGCTGTAATTCTTCAGGAAACTGGGCATGAACAGATAATAAACAGAAATCCTGGCAATTATCCTGGCTACTTCATACTGAAAGACACAACTTGGCTAAGTAATGATGGGAGAGGTCACAAAAAGGACTGATAGCTAAGGGAAAGTGTCAGCTTTGGGGAAAAATGTGTTTCCCATAAAGTAGGTAGTAAGGTAACAATAGGACAAGAAGAATTCTATATACTAAAAGTTATATACCAGAGCAAGAAATGCAGCCATGTTTTAATTAAAGTCTATAGTGTAGTAAATAGAATTAATTTATGTGTTAGGTTTTGTTTTTAATGTTTTATTATAAACTAATCATAACTGCTTTGCTAAATAAAACATATGGGTTTAGATGCCTGGATAGCTGAAGCTCAAATTGCCTACAGAGCTGAAGGTGCTCTTCTCAGATGGGATCATATGGAAATTCGATTAGAGCCACTCAAACAATAAAAAAAAAAAAAAAAAACTCTTGCTGAGCTCTAAACAGAATGCTTGAAACAAAATAAATTATTTGGTGCAACCAAAATAAAATAAAGATTTTGTTTAAGTTAAAATAAAAATGGATGAAAAAAAAAAGTTTCCAAATTGAAGTCACCCAAAACCATTCTGGTTTCCTTTAAGTTCATGTCAGACTTAACCAATGTCCTGAAAATATGCTGTCATGTATAGGAAAGCTTTATTGGTTGCTTTTGCCATTTTAAAACAGGCTAAATTTTACACAACCCTCTGGGCAGCCTTTGTGCTGTTCATAGCTTCGGGTCACATTAGCGTGAACCGAGCCTTAGAAATGGTTAACTTTTAGAAGCCTTTGGATAAGATTCCAGCTACAGTTTATAATCACTTGTCCAACTCATTAAATATAGACCTGTACTGTAAGTAATGTAAAGTAGTAAACGAAGGGGCAGGTAATTACAAATATTGGTATGTAGGTATATGACTACACACACATTAACTTTAATTTGCTGGCTAAATGTAGATTTGAGTTAAGATTAGAAGTTAACGTTGAAAAGTTTGAAGTACAAAACTTGTACTTTGGAGTTAAATTGAGAGGAGAAAAAAAAGTAAATGCCCTTTTGATGGAACTGTGTTACTGTTAGATGACTGTATCATGCTTTTTTTTTTACTGAAAACTATGATAACACAGCAATCAAGGGCAGGGGATGTACATTAAGTAGGGCAGAACTGTAGCTGGGAATGAAGACATGGAATGTAACTTTTGCCCTTTATGTCCTTGAATACAAGTGATGAGATGAAAGTTACATTTTAAAGGGGATTCAGGAGCATGGGATAATTTTACAGTTTTACCATTTCAACAAATATAACCAGTATCTAGAAAATGTGCATTATATTAAGATTTTTAAGCTACACTGTTTATACATAAGAATACAGCCCTGGCCAAATGTTTTGAGAAGGACACAAATATTCACTGTCTGCTGCTTCAGTATTTTTAGATCTTTTTGTCAGATGTTACTATGGTATAGTGAAGTATAATTACAAGCATCCTGATCAGTGTGCTTTATAGTGAAGCATACCCCCCCACACCTAGAAAAACACTCCCATCACACAGTTAACCCTTTGATCGCTCCCAAATGTTAACCCCTTCCTACCCAGTGCGATTAGTACAGTGTCAGTGTTTTTTTGTTTGTTTTTTTAGCACTGATCACTGTATTGGTGTCACTGGGTCAGTGTTTTTTTTTTTTTTTTTTTTTAGCACTGATCACTGTATTGGTGTCACGGGGGATGTCAGTGACACCAAGACAGTCCCCCCCCCCCCCCCACAGTGTCAGAATGTCCGTCCGCTATAAGTCGCTGATCACCACCATAATTAGTATAAAGAAAAAATTCCAGTATCTATACCACCATTTGTAAACGCTCCAACTTTCATGTAAACCAATTAATTTACATGTATTGGGATTATTTTTCAGCAAAGACATGTCGCAGAATACATTTTGGCCGAAATGTATGATAAAATTTTGTTTTAAAATTTTTTACTGGACATGTTTAATAGCAAAAAGTCCACAATATTGTTTTTTTCTCAAAATTGTTTTTTTTATAGCGCAAAAAAAAAGGCACGGGCGATCAAATACCACAGAAAGAAAGCTCACTTAGTGAGGAAAAAACAAATTTCATTTGGGTGCAGTGTCGCATGACCGCGCAATTTTCAGTTAAAGTAACGCAGCGCCGTACCGCAAACCGCTTAACTGCTTCCTGACAGCCCTATAGCAGAAATACTGCTACAGGGCGGCACAGTGTGCAAAATCACGTATATATACACACGTGATTCACGCTCCCGTGGTTTTTACGCCCCTCCAAAATAGCATCAGATTGCCCCTCAGTACACCAGCAATCACATTTAACCCCTTGATTGCCAGGAACGCGCTCATACGCAATAGTGTCTGAACGGATCAATATCTTTGATCAGATCAGCACTATACCAGTGTTCACATTAGTATAGTGTCCCCAAAAACAGAGCATTAGCGGGATCAGCTCCAGCACCTGCATTTAGCCCCTATGCTTACCCCCCCCCTCCCTTTCTCCCTCAGCAAGTGCAGTGTCAGTAGATCACTGTCACTTGATACATTGCACACAAAACCGCAGTGTTCGCATGTTCAGGCCTGATCTCTGCTAGCACTTGCCGGTAAATTTTGATGATTCTCATATGCAGCCAGTACTAGTGCCGCTCTACCTTTTAGTGAACTGGCGAGCACCAGAGGCTCTTACATCCCAGCATTACAGTATCACTTTGTGACGTGGTGAGTCCCATAAGTGCAGTACAAGCTGGTGCGGTGGCAAGCACAAGTATTGCCCCGCAGCCACCAAACATTTGCACACAGGCCCATAGAGCCCCTGGTATCTTTCTGGATGTGCTTGCAAATCCCGATTGGCAGCCCACAAATTCTTCAGCACCCGTACTTCCCCCATTCACTGCCCAACATTCTGGTGGAAACAGCAATTTTAACTACTCCCCTTGATTTTTTGGAGCTGTTTTTCACAGAAGATCTGTATGCATTAATTGTGGACCAAAGCAATTTATATGCACAACAATTTATCGCCGCCAACCCAAATTCAAACATTGCCAGACCATTCGCATGGAAACCCATTACGGTTTCCGAATTTAATTTTTTTTTGGCCTATCCCTCAACATGGGCATTATTAAAAAAAATTAATTGTGGTTGTATTGGTCTACAGAACCTATTCATCATATGCCCGTGTTCTCTGCTGCCATGGCCAGGCACAGACATGAGCGTATAATGTATTTTATGCATTTCAACAATACACTCTTTTGTCCTTGGGATGACCCTGAATTTGACTGGCTCCACAAAATTCAGCCCCATGTAAATCACCTTATGTCTATACTCCCCAGCAAAAAATCTGCGTTGATGAGTCCCTCAATAATTTTTCTGGCCGCCTTGCATTCTAAGAATTTCTCCACAGCAAGCATGCCAGATATGGGGTCAAGATGTATAAGACCTGTGAGAGGGAAACAGGCTATACATATACTGTAAGTTTTGGATTTATGAGGGGAAAAAGATAGTCACGTGGAGCCCCCCCAGATGCCCAGACTACAGCCTACAGCTGAAGTCCTCATCCTGGTATTGTTTTTTTCAGCCAGTGATCGGCTTTCATGAAAAAACAATCCTAGTGGCTAATTAGCTGCAATATTGCTTTTACAAGCAGCCGGAGATGATGCCTTCCCTCCCCTGCTGCCTTCCACGGCCTTCTCGGGCAGTCCCGTGCTATCGGGGAAACCTGAGAATGCAGCTGGTGTTTCTGCCAGCTGACCATAGAGTTGATTGGAAATCGGAATGGTGCCAATCATCTCTATAGTCTAAGAAATTGGAAGCTACAAGCATTTAATCACTTCAGTTTCGCAGGATATAAACAGTGCCATTTGTACATTGGGAAAGCATCTGATCACACCGATCTGGGTGATATTAGATAATGTAAGGGCAGAGGAGATATCAAGATAGACCCAAGATTTCTCAAAAAAGAATATATGACAATGCCCTGTGATAGCATTAAAAGTGATAAAAGAAAAAAAAAAAATGAAAGAGACAGTGAAAAAATAATTTATAAAAAATAATAATTGAAAAAAAAGCACCCTGCCCCCCCGACCCTGTGCCGGTATGTAAACAGCGGTTGTGCCATGCATGTGAGGTATCACTGTGAACGTCCGATCAGGGGCAGTAATTCTAGCACTAGACCACCTCTGTATTTCTAAAATGGTAGCTTGTAAAGGTTTTTAAAGCATTGCTTATGGATATTAAAAATGTATTTAGTTTGTCGCCATTACACAGGGCATGCGCAGTTTTAAAGCATGTCATGTTTAATATCTATTTACTCGGCATACCATCATCTTACCAAATAATTAGCCAATATATTGTGGTTTTGTGCATTAAAAGTAAAGTATTTTTTTTTTAAATTTGCGTTTGAAAAACGCATTTTATTCACTAGGGTGTCTGCTTAAAAAAAATATATATACTGTTTGGGGGTTCAAAGTAATTTCCAAGCAAAAAATACAGATTTTTTCATGTGAACAAAAAGTGTCAGAAAAGGCTTTGTCTTCAGGTGGTTAGAAGCGTGAATGATGTGTGGCATAAACTTCTTATGCTGGGCATAAAATGCCCCCACCACCCAAAACGACCCCTTTTTGGAAAGTAGACACCCAAAACTATTTGCTGAGAAGCATGTTGAGTCAATAAAAGAATTTATTTTTTTACCACAAGTTTTTGGAAAATTAAAAAAAAAAAACTGCTTTGGCAGTCTAGCCAAGTACAGGACCCCAAAATCCAATAAGCACCTTCAGGCTTTTAAAGGGCTTTATTTCCTCATTACACTTCCTGACTACCTATCACAGTTTCGGAGGCCCTGAAATGCCAGGATAGCACAAAATCCCCCCAAATGACCCCTTTTTGGAAAGTAGACACCACAAAAAAATTTGATAAGAAGCATGGTGAGTATTTTGCAGATCTTGTTAGCTGCCACAAGTTTTAGGGTTTCAAAACCTTAAAATGAGATCTGCAAAATACCATGCCTCTTGTTAAATTCCTTGTGGTGTCTACTTTCTAAAAAGGGGTAATTGGGGGGGGGGGGTATGGTGCTATCCTGGCATTTCAGGGCCTTCAAAACTGATAGGTAGTGAGGAAGTGAAATGAGTACGTTGCGCACCTTCAGGCTTTCAAAGTGGTCACTGGATTACAGGCTCCTGTATGTGGCTAGGCTCTCAAAAAGCCTCAAACATGTGGTATCCCCATACTTGGTAGAAGTAGCAGAATATATTTTGGGGTGTAATTCCACATATACCCATGGCTTGTGTGAGAAATATAGAATTTAAATGACTACTTTGTGTAAAAAAAAAATAGTTTTGTCATTTTCCAAAAACACGTGGAAAAAAATAAATCTTCCATGGACTCAATATGCCTTTCAGCAGATAGCTTAGGGTGCCTACTTTCTGAAAAGGGGTCATTCTGGGGGTGTTTGGCTGGTATTTTAGCACCTCAAGCGATATGTGATGGGCAGTCAGAAAGTAAAAGCTGTGTAAATTCCATTATCTATACCACAAAGCAATCAATATACACTTGTATAAATTTATGATGAAATTTGAGTTTTTTGGATATTGTTTGACAGAAATGAGAAAATGTTTTTTTTTTTTTTTTTTCTTCAAAATAGTTTTGTTTATTGCAGCAAAAATAAAAAGCATAAATACCACCAAAAGAAAGCTATATTTGTGTGAAAAAAGGACGTAAATTGAATTTATTTACCGCATTGCATGACCACGCAATTCTCAGTTAAACTAGTGCAGCGCTGTATAGCAAACAAATGGCGTAAATTGCAGTATCTATACCATAGTTTGTAGACGCTATAACTTTCACACAAAGCAATCAATATACACTTATTGGGATTTATTTTTTCTTTAACAAAAATATGTAGCAGAATACATTTTGGCCTAAATTTATGACCAACTTTGGGTTTACTATATATTTTTTCTAGCCAAAAGTAAAAAATAGTTTTTCTTCAAAGTTTCTGGTCTTTTGTTTATAGAGCGAAAAATAATAAGTGCACAGGTGATCAAATACCACCAAAAGAAAGCTCTATTTGTGTGAAAAAAAACTATGTAAATTTTGTTTGGGTACAGCATTGCATGACTAGTCATTAAGGGGGGTAAATACTCTGGAGGGCAAGTGGTTAACATTTGTGTCATTCTCAAACTTTTGGCCAGGACTGTATATTAGAAAAAATAATGGTTGAAGTTAACTGGTCACAAAAGAATTACTCTCTAATAAAGGTCAGTTGATTGGCTTTCATCCAGGTTTTGTAACATCTCAGTCAGTATCCTGGAACAAGTATGCAGATAAGGTACTTATAAACTTAAACTGGTTTTAAAGGCAGAATGTCTTTGACCTTAATATATTATATGCATGAAGGTCAAAAAACATTATGCATGCAGGTCGCTCCTAGCTCCCTTTATTACTTACCTGAGCCCGTTCTCAATCCAGCACTGTGCACGAGAGCAGAAGCTCAGGCTCTCTCCCACCTCATTGGCTCAGACACAGCAGCCATTGAGTCCTGCTGCTGTCAATCACAGCCAGTGATGAGGGAGCACGGGGCTATGGACACAGAACTTGGCTCAAGAGCAAGCTTGCATGAGTTGCCTCCATAGCAAGTGATTTGATACGGGGGCACTCGGCAGGGAGGAGTGCTGGCGGGGGACCCCAGAAAAGGAGGGCGGCTGCTCTGTGCAAAACCACTGCAGGCTTGTTATAAAACAAAATAATCCTTTAGAATTACTTTAAATCTAAAGCCAAAGCTTTTTTGTGTTACTTTTTGTCCCTCATAGCTGTCATAGGAAGAGGTTACCTTATTGAAAGATTTCCTGTTTTTTGGCAACTCAAAATTTTTCATTCACCCTCACCCTTATTCCTGGTGACATTTCTAATCAAGATAGTTAAGCCGGCCATACATGGATTACAATTTGGATGGTTCAGCAGAGACCAGATGAATTTCTATCAATGTATGGGCAGGCTGGTTGTACACAATTGATCTGTCTATCGATCAACTTGTGTACAACCAGCCTGTTGGCTTTTTCTCAAATGATCTGTGCTGCCGGCTATATCCAGCAAAACTGATAATTGTATTCTGACAGTGGGGAAATCGCTCTGCTGTCAGAATACAATACCACAGCAGTATGAACGGTGAATGAAACAGAAATGATCAATGCAGAGGATGCCTTAGAGTGAATCTCCCTAAAAGCTATAAAGAAAGCAATACAAACATGACCATTCGAATTCCGCATATTCTATCCAAATCTACAGTCAGGTCCATAAATATTGGGACATCGACACAATTCTAACATTTTTGGCTCTATACACCACCACAATGGATTTGAAATGAAACGAACAAGATGTGCTTTAACTGCAGACTGTCAGCTTTAATTTGAGGGTATTTACATCCAAATCAGGTGAACAGTGTTGGAATTACAACACTTTGCATATGTGCCTCCCACTTCTTAAGGGACCAAAAGTAATGGGACAGAATAATAATCATAAATCAAACTTTCACTTTTTAATACTTGGTTGCAAATCCTTTGCAGTCAATTACAGCCTGAAGTCTGGAACGCATAGACATCACCAGATGCTGGGTTTCATCCCTGGTGATGCTCTGCCAGGCCTCTACTGCAACTGTCTTCAGTTCCTGCTTGTTCTTGGGGCATTTTCCCTTCAGTTTTGTCTTCAGCAAGTGAAATGCATGCTCAATCGGATTCAGGTCAGGTGATGGACTTGGCCATTGCATAACATTTCACTTCTTTCCCTTAAAAAACTCTTTGGTTGCTTTTGCAGTATGCTTTGGGTCATTGTCCATCTGCACTGTGAAGCGGTGTCCAATGAGTTCTGAAGCATTTGGCTGAATATGAGCAGATAATATTGCCCGGAACACTTCAGAATTCATCCTGCTGTTTTTGTCAGCAGTCACATCATCAATAAATACAAGAGAACCAGTTCCATTGGCAGCCATACATGCCCACACCATGACACTACCACCACCATGCTTCACTGATGAGGTGGTATGCTTAGGATCATGAGCAGTTCCTTTCCTTCTCCATACTCTTCTCTTCCCATCACTCTGGTACAAGTTGATCTCGGTCTCATCTGTCCATAGGATGTTGTTCCAGAACTGTGAAGGCTTTTTTAGATGTCGTTTGGCAAACTCTAATCTGGCCTTCCTGTTTTTGAGGCTCCCCAATGGTTTACATCTTGTGGTGAACCCTCTGTATTCACTCTGGTGAAGTCTTCTCTTGATTGGTGACTTTGACACACATACACCTACCTCCTGGAGAGTGTTCTTGATCTGGCCAACTGTTGTGAAGGGTGTTTTCTTCACCAGGGAAAGAATTCTTTGGTCATCCACCACAGTTGTTTTCCGTGGTCTTCCGGGTCTTTTGGTGTTGCTGAGCTCACTGGTGCGTTCCTTCTTTTTAAGAATGTTCCAAACAGTTGTTTTGGCCACACCTAATGTTTTTGCTATCTCTCTGATGGGTTTGTTTTGTTTTTTCAGCCTAATGATGGCTTGCTTCACTGATGATGACAGCACTTTGGATCTCATCTTGAGAGTTGACAGCAACAGATTCCAAATGCAAATAGCACACTTGAAATGAACTCTGGACCTTTTATCTGCTCATTGTAATTGGGATAACGAGGGAATAACACACACCTGGCCATGGAACAGCTAAGAAGCCAATTGTCCCATTACTTTTGGTCCCTTAAAAAGTGGGAGGCACATATGCAAACTGTTGCAATTCCTACACCGTTCACCTGATTTGGATGTAAATACCCTCAAATTAAAGCTGACAGTCTGCAGTTAAATTACATCTTGTTCGTTTCATTTCAAATCCATTGTGGTGGTGTATAGAGCCAAAAATGTTAGAATTGTGTCCATGTCCCAATATTTATGGACCTGACTGTATAAGAAAAACAATTTTAGTTATTGCTGCATTGTGTTGAGCTAATATACCCCTTGATGATAGTTTCCTTGCTGCCATGCTGAGCACATCAAAATGTTGTACATTAGGACTTGCTGCATTCTTGTCCTGCATCAGTGAAAAGTATTCAAATCAGAGGCAGTTAAGCAACTTCCATTTTAAGAAGAATGTTGGTATCAAAAGCCTGGCTATTTCTCAAAATAGTATCTGAAGCACAAACCTTGTTCGGTATAGAAATGTTCGGTTCACGAAAGAAGAAAAATAGAAAAGTGGCTCCATTTGATTTGTCACCTCTATCACCTGTTTTTTAAAATGAATTATAGTCCTAATAGAGGGCTATGATGACTATTAAGTACAAGTCCTCTAGGTGATCTTTACTGGTTCTTTCTGTTGTGTGTTTCAGGTTGCTAGAAAGATTAGAAAGATTTATGTCAGCTGCTGGGCAGATTTTCAGCCATCTGAATCCCAGATTGGTGACAGAACTTTTCATGGGAAACAGCTGCTCAATGAGTGTATACTTTCACCTGTATATTCCCTGGCACTGGTCGATGTCAACAGTTATTTCAGGTTTGTCATCTGAACTCACCTCTGGATTATCTTCAGCTTTCCTTTTGGATCTTTTGACCTGCTCTCTTGCCCACTCTCCTTTTTGCCATTTTCCCTTGTCGCGGTTCATCCTTATGGGGTAATGTTGCCCACTTTGTGAATGAACAGTGGTTAGTAAAGTGTTTTTCCTGCCTGAGTCTTGGTGACTATGCTTGTTGGTCTGGTAATGGTTAACAGCGGTTCTGTTTGGTACGAAAGGATACGTTTATTTCATAATTAAAAAACGTCTTTAAACCCAATAAAGGGGATGCAGCCTAAACTTTCCCACAGTCCTTGTCATGTGTTTTATTTTATTAAGTACATTGTTATGGTATGATGTGTGTTAATGGGGTGTACAATCCCATGGTTACAGAGGAACTAACTATGGATGCAGAAGCCATAAAAGTCAGTCCGAGTACTAGTCACGTGACAGAGTTTCTAATCTTTCCTTAATAAAAACCACTATGCTTTAGAGGTACTTATTCTAAGCCAAACAATCATTTGCCTTTTTATGGACACCCTTGTTTGTGGATTAATGAGTCCATGATATTTCATTATACTTTGATTACTCAATACTCAGATGTGACATGAACTGGAAACTTTTTCTGAAACCTTTGTTCTATTTTAATAACCGCATTTGTGCTTCTCTCACATCCTTACTGAGAAAAGTTTATGGTGCAGCCCACTCAATTAACAATATTTTTTTTACACTGGTAGACGGGATGTGTCTATTTGTAAGACAAAGATGCATAAAAAGGAATGTCTCACTAATTAACCGCTTCCCCTCCGCCCTATAGCAGAAAAACTGCTACAGGGTGGCAGAGGTGTGCAAAATCACATATATATTTTGCAGTTCTCGGTAGGGGGCGCTACCCGCACCGCTACTCACAGCCTCGACTGTCAATCACAGGGTCCCAGCCGGTGATTACTCGCTGGCACCCGGTGATCGCCGAGTATTTCCGACAGGGGAGAGACCTGTATGTAAACTATCCAGATCTCTCCCCTGTAAGCTCCTGCACACTGCTTTGTATGGCAAACAAAGCAGTGTGCTTACAGTGAACCACAGACACAGCAAACGCAGTAAAACAGCGCACAGTTAACCCTTTGATTGCCCCAAGTTAACCCACCAGTGCCATTAGTACAGTGTCAGTGCTTTTTAGTAGCACTGATCACTGTATTGGTGTCACTGGGGATGTCAGTGGCACCAAATCAGTTCCCCCCCAGTGTCAGAATGTCCGCTGCAGTCCCATTTTAAGTCTCTGATTGCCACCAATACTAGTGAAAAAAAAAAATTCCAGCATCTAAACCACCATTTGTAAACGCTATAACTTTCACATAAACCAATTAATTTACATATATTGGGATTTTATTTTTAGCAAAGACGTAGCAGAATACATTTTGGCCTAAATTTATGACTAAATTTAATTTTTTACATTTTTTTACTGGACATGTTTAATAGCAAAAAGTCAAAAATATAGTTTTATTCTAAAAATTGTCTTTTTTTGTTTATAGCGCAAAAAATAAAAACGTAGAGGCGATCAAATTATTTGTGGGAAAAAAGGACGTAAATTTCATTTGGATGCAGCATTGCATGACCGTGCAATTGTCAGTAAAAGTAATGCAGCGCCGTAATCGCAAAAAATGGCCTGGTCAGGAAGGGGGGTAAATCCTCTGAAGGGCAAGTGGTTAACACTAAACTACTAAAGTAGTCCTATTTTTTAAATGTCACACTTCACGAGTGCTAAACATGTCAACATTGCTAAATCACACGATTTTTTAGTAAAAATGTACTTCTTTGCCTTAACGTTAACTGGTTCACAATCTGGATAAAAAGACTAACGCTTACATCTAAAGTGGCTGTTCCAGGAACAATCTGTGTGTAATGTATCATATTTAAATGGAATTTTCAGTTTCACCATATTTTTTTGGCAGAAAAAGATTTTAAGGTAAATAAATGTATCCAATTGTTCAATATTTATGATTTGCACAACCGTTTGGTTTTACTGTTCCATCCCATAATGCAAGTGCATAGGACAGTAAACCTATAGAAAATACAGTCTATGTGATTAATATCCTCAACAGATGGTAAATAGGGAGGAAGAGTGATTGTAATAGCTAATCCACAATGCCTCTACTGTCTAATCTACAAATTGATGATCCACTTGTGTGCAATAAAAGTCAAGTGTGTTGTGCTGTGATGCCTAGGGGTGTTAGGGTGCCATTCAATGCAACACACCAGACCATGTTTGATGTTTTGCCACACATTACAGCAATCTCAACAGGAGGTATGCAGAATATTTTATTTCTAAGATATCATAATGCACTCTTCTTCATTCTATTATGTATTCTCCTGTTGCCTATTAATACACAATCTTAAAAATGGGAAGGGAAATTAGTAGTGAATATAATATATATCTATAGGCAATAACAGACACTGGGCAAGGTTGTCACAATCTCTAGTTTCAAGTTATTGGAAAGCCCTTAGGCGTTTGTTCTCAGCTATAACCCATGCCTGGGATGGTTTGTGAACTAGATCAAGAATCTTCTCCCATTGGCTTTATAGATATGTAGTAAAGACACGCATTGGGGAAAGGACATCAAGCTACCAATTGCAATATTTTGAGCTCTCATTTCTCCCTTATGTTAAAAGATTTTTTTTACCAATTACAGTAATAGCTCATAAAATGCCTATTTAAAAAGTTTAACAAAAGAAAAAAAAAGAATCCCAAAAGGAATACACAGGAATGCTAAATGTGACCCACCAAGATGGGACAGTATTGAAAAAAATGCAAACCTGTCACCACATCAAAGAAGAATCAAATAAAATATTGCTGTGTAAATTGACACTAAATAAATTCTGAAAATGAACATTGCCAAAGTCATCCTTTAATATATACATTTGATGACTTACTGAGAAATGTCCATTACAGAAAAGGAGAACAAACCTGAGGAACATGACTACACAAAATCCCTTGACTATTTTAAGAGCTTTACAACCAGGTTTGGAAACATATAGCACTATGAAAACCACAGAATTTTCAAAAAATAAAACTGAAGACAATATGCTATACTGTATACCTATACACATTAAATGAATATAAAATTACTTGTAAAGGTAATTAAGAAGTGCATAACACAAATATAAGGAACATTGCAAATATATAAACATGCAATATAATTATTATTTCTTTACAGAATTAGGACTTATTGGTATTAAGATACGCTGTAGCTCTACAGGATCTTTAGCACTACTGAAATAAGTATGAATTTTCCTTATTTTCAGCATAATGAAACATGTCACAACTAGAAGAAGAACTTGAATAGCTGCTGTAACCATAATGAGATAAGAGATTATTTTTCCATATGCTAGGCAAAATCCAAATAACTTTCTAAGAAGACGAATATGTAAATCTTCTTTGAATTTATGGTCTGTTCCCATATGAATAGCCGAAGATGTGCTTGAAGAATCATTATTATTCCAACTAGTGGTAGGATCAGCAATTTTGGATAAATCATTTTTTAATGGTATAAGAGTTGTTTCCTCATGACTTGGATTCACAGATACATTGGTGTGTGTGTAATGATCAGCTAGCAGTTTAGTAGGAGTAAGGGTCATCTCACCTCTTATGCTTTGTGTAGTACTGGCTAAAACAGACGATGTGGTTACCTCATAGGAATAGTCATTTGCTATGGTTGTATAGCTACAGATTGGTGCATCAAAATGAAGGACAGATTTCCCTTTGAGTGCGGAAGGATGTTCACAAAAAATGGACATGGAATTCTGCACTATTTTTACATTCATTTCAAGCCAGAGCTTGAAATCTTTAAGCCTGCAATCACATGCCCAAGGATTGTCATCAAGACTAATGTTTTTAAGCTTCGTCAAGGTTTTAAAGAAGGTACCTGGCAAGTTACGGAGTTTACTCTTGTTTAGGTAAACAATTTCAAGATTTATAAGAGGATGAAACAAATTCTCAGGAAGATCCTCAAAAACATTGTTATGTAGAGAAAGAATTTTCAGATGTTGAAGATCCTGGAACAAGCCCTCACCAAGAAATTTCAAGCTATTTGAATGCAAGGACAGCTCCTCAAGTTTGCTCAGACCACTGAATGATTCTTTTGGAAGACTCTGAAGCTTTGGGTTTTGTGTTAGGATCAATAACTTTAGATTAGTTAGATTACTAAAAACAAAATTAGGTACTGTTAAAAGATCTGTGTGATAAAGCCACAAATCTTTGAGATTCTCCATTTTGCCAAAAAGCACATTGGGAAATTCGGTTAAAGGGTTTTCATACAAAGTCAGTTTAGCTAACAAAGGCAAATGGAGAAATAGTCCCTCAGGTAATATATTTATTTTATTTTTGTGAAGCATTAGCAGATTCAATTTTGGTAAATTGTAGAATGCTTCTTTGTCGACCATTACAATTGAATTTGCATACAAATGTAACTCTTCCAATTCAGTGAGATTATCGAACATTCCAGGTATTAATATCTCCAGACAATTATTATAGAGAAATAAAATTTTCAGTTTGAACAATGAGTTGAAAATATACTTTGGCAAAGATGCCAGCTTATTTCTGGATAAATTTAATTTCTTAAGATTTACAAGATGATCTAGTAATCCAGCAGGCAATTCTCTAAGCAGATTTCTGTTCAATATGAGATCCGATAAGTTTGTCAGGTTTTGAAATATATATGGATCAAGATCAGACAATGCATTCTGATCAAGAAACAACTGCTCCAGATGAAATAATCTGTGGAAAATTCCTGGAGGTAGACTTCGTATAGCATTTTTTGTTAGCTTCAGTGATTTCAGAAGAGGGAATTTTTGAAAAGCCCCAGATTCTATCACAGAAAATTGGTTGCCTTCGAAAAACAGACGTAAAGTAACAGGCATTGCTTGAAAGCTGGTATTGGTCAGTTCTGTAGCTTGAGTGCAGTTTATAAGAACATATGTAAAATTATAAGGAATGGATAATGCAGCAATATCTGTAATTGAAGTACCCGAGCAAGCAATGAAGTCCTTCACTGAGCAGTTACACAAGACTGGGCAAAAAGCATCAAGAGCTACAAAGCTTGATGTCATTAATATTAACAACACAAACATGATTGGCAGCAAAACCTAGAAAACAGAAAGAACAGAAATCACAATTGGTTCTGTCATATTACATATTCATAAAAATTATAAGGTTGACTTCAAACATTACTACAGCTCTATTATATATATATAAAAAAATTACATACCCAATAGCTACCTCTAAAAAATATCTTTATATGTTGCCGTCTAGTCTATATGTCCGTTAAAAATATTCTTCAAGGCAGAATGTATGTAGAAGTATAGCAGAGTGCATCCTGCTGATAGCGATGCTGACAGTAGATCTGGAAATAGATGCTTATTACACAAGAGCCCTTTTTTTAAAAGAGGGAAACAAAATGATGTCATGTGATAAACATACATGGACAATAAGAGGCACATCATTCTTATTTGCTGCAGTGCTGAACTGGAATGCCCATCCTTATGTTAAAGGACCAGTCCACCACCTAAAACTATTTTGATTTTTGGTAGAGGTTAGACAATTAGGCCACCATTTGAGCCCTGTATTGCTTTAAAACGTCATTAAGTTTTTTGTGGCGTTCTCGCTCTACACCTGCTGTAGACATGAAAAAAGAGTTGCACTCTCCCCATATGAACATGTAACAGGAAGCGTGTGAACAGCCAAAGCAGCAAAGAGAGTAGAACAGGGCAAGGAAATTTATTCTGGAAATCCCCAGGAAACTCATGACTCAGCCCACCAAAACCCCACAAAGGCTGTAAGGTACACTATATTGTCATAAGTATCCATGGCCACAGGTATATAAAATCAAGCACCTAGGCATGCAGACTGCTTCTACAAACATTTGTGAAAGAATGAGTCGTTCTCAGGAGCTCAGTGAATTCAAACGTGATACCATGATAGGTTGCCACCTGTGCAATAAGTCCATCCGTGAAATTTCCTAGCTACTAAATATTCCACGGTCAACTATTAGTGGTATTGTATTAAAGTGGAAGCAACTGGGAACAACAGCAACTCAGCCAAGAAGTGGTAGGCCATGTAAAATCACAGAGTGGGGTCAGCGCATGCTGAAGCGCACAGTGTGCAGAAGTCGCCAACTGTCTGCAGAGTCAATAACTAAAGACCTCCAAACTTTGTGTGGCCTTCAGATTAGCACAACAGTGCATAGAGAGCTTCATGGAATGGGGTTCCATGTCCAAACAGCTGCATCCAAGTCTTACATCACCAAGTGCAATGCAAAGCATCAGATGCAGTGGTGTAAAGCACGCCGCCACTGAACTCCAGAGCAGTGGAGATGTGTTCTCTGGAGTGATCACGCTTCTCTGTCTGTCAATCTGATGGTCGTGTCTGGGTATGGCGATTGCCAGATGAACGGTACTTGCCTGACTGCATTGTGCCAAGTGTAAAGTTTGATGGAGGGAGGATTATGGTGTGGGGTTGTTTTTCAGGAGTTGGGCTTGGCCCCTTAGTTCCAGTGAAGGGAACTCTTAAGGTGTCAGCATACCAAGACATTTTGGAAATTTCATGCTTCCAACTTTGTGGGAACAGTTTGGGGATGTTTCGAACATTACTACGCAACGGTGCACAAAGCAAGATTCATAAAGACATGGATGAGCGAGTTTGGGGTGGAGGAACTTGACTGGCCTGCACAGAGTCCTGACCCCAACCTCATAGAACACCTTTGGGATGAATTAGAGCCAGGCCTTCTCGTCCAACCTCACAAATGCACTTCTGGAAGAATGGTCCAACACTCCCATAGACACACTCCAAAACCTTGTGGACAGCCTTCCCAGAAGAGTTGAAGCTGTTATAGCTGCAAAGGGTGGGCCAACTCAATACTGAACCCTATGGACTAAAACTGGGATGCCATTAAAGTTCATGTGCACGTAAAGGCAGGTGTCTCAATACATTTTGTCAATTTAGTGTAGGTGGAAGCTGTTTTTGCTTCCACAGCCCTCTCTTTCTATATACTGTATATATACAAGGGGTGTTCAAGTCAAACCAGGACTTTTAATGTTACAGGGATAAAAAAGGGATGCTAGCGTGGTCGTACTACACGAAGTAGTAAATGGCAAGTGTGTACTATTACTGATAGGTGGCACACATTTTGCAGGCCAGTCCAGAGACTGGGAATCAAGATGGCAGACAACAGTGATAGTGTGTGCATGGACCAGCATGCAGTGATGATGTTTCTTGTTCACAAAGGCGTAAAACCCGCAGATATCTGCGGAAGACTTCAAGCACAATACGGCGATGAGACGCTCAGCTGTACTGTGCTTGAAGATGGCCGTATGTCCATCATTGATGATCCCAGCCCTGGTGGTTCCAACCCACAGCAGTCATTCCTGTGAACATTCAGCACATGGCACACCTGATCCTGGCTAATCAACGCATAACCTGTCATGAAATTGCACAAGAGTCTAATCTTTCTGTGAGAATGGTGAACACAATTATGACGAAGTGAAGCAGGCTGTCCTAGGGTGGTTCAAGCATACTGACAAATCTTTCTATGCCGAAACTTTCCAGGCATTAAACGCTAGGATAAGTGTAGAAATGTAGCAGGGAAGTATGTAAAAAAATACTCCTTGAAATTTGTTAATTTATTATTTAAACTCAAAAGTCCCAGATTGACTTTAACATCCCTCGTATATACATAGTATGTATACAGTGGGTAAAATAAGTACTGAACACGTCACAATTTTTCTTGCTAAATATATTTCTATTTCTAAAGGTGCTATTGACATGAAATTTTGACTACGTCAGTAACAACCCATGCAATCCATACATACAAAGAAACCAAAACAAATACGTGCAGAAATTAAGTTAGGTGTAATAAAACAGAATGACACAGGGAAAAAGTACTGAAGACAAGGGAGGTGCAAAAATGCAAGACACCAACTGAAACCTATCAGTAATTAGAAAGCAATATTGCCCCTTGTCAGTGCAAATTAATATCAGCTGGTTCAGTCTCAATGGATAGCTTATAAAAAGGTGTCTCATTACCAAGGTGTCACACAAGCTGCTCCTCAAGATTTCTCACAAAAGAGTGAAAAAAATTATCAGAATAGTTGTCCAAGAGCCAAGGACCACTTGTGGAGAGCTGCAAAAAGACCTGGAAATAGCAGGTACAATTGTTTCAAAGAAAACAATATGCAATGCACTCAACCGTCATGGCCTGTATGCATGCTCACCACAGAAGAGTTCATTGCTGAAGAAAAAGCATGTTGAAGCTCATTTATGTTCAAATAATTTTTTATTGAAATTTTCCAAATATCATGACAAACATAACATTGTATAGAAAAAGTCGATGTGGTGACAATTTTATTTCAATAGCACCTTTAGAAATATATTTACAGAGAAAAATGGTGACGAGTTTAATACTTATGTTACCTGCTGTATGTAGAGGGCAGGTACGTCCTCTTCAGTCCTACTTATTAATCAGCTGAATGCAAGTGTAGCACTTTTCGTCCAGTGGCTGTGAAAAAATATTTAAACCTCAATTATTATCATATGCATAAAGTGAAAATCTCAAATAATATTTTTCATACAAATTTCACTACTATTCCAATGATATACACAAAACATGGTGCATTTAAATTGGACTCCGTTCCACATGATATATATTAAAAGCAACAAAATCCTATGTGCAAATCTGGAATTGTCACATTATTATTGTGTTCACTTATGTGAAAACGCAAATCTATAACAAGAGCACCAAAGTGCACTCGATTCCACCATGTGCAATTGTTACAGGTGTACCCCTACCGCCACGGATGGACCTAAAAAAGCTTTAAGAGTTTTAACCAGGCTTTTTAACTCTGGTTCTCTTGCAACAACATGTATGGTCTCCTTCTGCTCTCCATGGATGGGCCTCAAAATATTTAAGAGGTATGATGAGGTTTTTAAACTATGGTTCTCTTGCAGCAACATCTATGGTCTTCTTTCACTCTCTCCATAAAGGGTTAAAGCTCATAAGAGACATATAAAAGTGCTGATAGTGTAGTATGTTCGATCTTTTATTACATATCCACTTATAGAACAGATTTCCTTTTATATAAATATAACATATAGGATAGGCTTTGCAGCATACAGCAAATATAGAAACTTCTTAGACTGGCTGGTCCCAGCTCTCCATCCACTACTCGGATACTACAGTAGCTCCGGCAAGCATAGTGAGGTCACAATCCCACCTACCCGACACGTTGCATCCAATAGGATATTCCCAAAAGTAGGTGGGGCCTTGTTTTGGAGAGGATCAGATCAGTGCTGGGACACATTTATAATATCTTAGATAGCAAGTGTGGTTGCTGTCGATTTTGCCATCTACAGAGAGGAGACCTGCGTACAGCCTGGAAAGACTCAATTGTCTGAGATTTACCTTCTGGGTGAGCCTGCCTTTAAGTGGGGCTTTCAATACTGAGTGTTTGGAACCTAAGCACACTTGGACCCATGTATTAGGACTGGATGGGAAGCTGTAACTGCCTTGTTTGAGCTGAGTCTGAAGACAGTCTGTTTCTGTTTGCTGACAAATGGGGCTTTATGTTTCCAGAACTGTCTGACAACAGCCTATTTTCCCCTCCAATCCCAACAAAATACATATATATACACAGTGTTGTGAAAAAGTATTTGCCCCTTCCTGATTTTTTTTTTTCAAATTTGTCACACTTAATGAGTCAGATCATCAAATTTCATTATTACATTGGGCCATCACTGCTTTTGCCCGACTGTTCCTATGGAATTGATGGACATCTGCTGTTCTATATAAAGAATTTGTAAAAACAAAAAAAAAACTATTACACAAAGATAACCACAATAAATACCAAAAGCAGCTTTTAATTAATGATTTCATTTAATAAGGGAAAAAAGCTGTTCAAACCTGCCCGACCTTATGTGAAAAAGAAATTGCCCCCTAAATCTTATAACCGGTTGTGCCTCCCTTGGTTGCGACAACTGCAATCAAGCGTCAATCTAGCTGCTGACTTTTAAAAAAAAGCCAATTACCTGTCCCTGGGCCCGTGGTGTGTGTCCCCCCTCCAAATACCAGACCCTTATCCGAACATGTAGCCTGACAGGTCAGGAGGGGGGGGGGGGGAAGAGAGCGAGCACCCCCCATCCTGAACCATACCAGTCCACATGCCCTCAACATGAGGGGGTGCTTTGGGGCGGGGGGCTCCCCTCCCCCAAAGCACCTTGTCCCCATGTTGGTGGGGACAAGGGCCTCTTCCCCACAACCCTGACCATTGGTTGTGGGGGTCTGCGGGTGGGGGGCTTATCGGAATCTGGAAGTCCCCCAGATCTCGCCCCCCGCCATGTGAGTATGTGACCCTGCCCCCGTGTGTCATCATTGACCCAGCATGCCCCGGTTGATGTCACAAGTGACGGGGTCACACACAATGCCACTGGCCTTACATATTTAACCACTTCCCGTCTGGCCCATGTACATAAACGGTCGGATAGGAGCAGTGCAGGAGCGGATTGCCGTTCATAAACTGCGCCTGCATTTTAAAGCTGTGCGCACTCCCTAGGATCGCTGTACGGGACATCTGTGTAAGGTCCCGATCATGTGATCATTGATTCAATAAATACCACCAAAATAAAGTTTTATCTGTCTCAAAAAAATGCTAAAAAATTCCTATGGGTACAGTGTTGCATGACCGCGCAATTGTCAAAGTGTGATAGCACTGAAAGCTGACAATTGGCCTGGATAGGAAGGGGGTAAAAGTGTCCAGACTTGAAGTGGTTAAGAACTATTAAGCCAGCGGAGCAGTCAGCAGGAGCCAACGTTGAGAGTGGGGGGGGGGCGGGATCTGGGGGCTTACAGATTCAGATAAGCCCCCCCATCTGCAGACTCCCACAACCACTGGCCAGGGTTGTGAGGAAGAGGCCCTTGTCCAGTCAACATGGGGACAAAGTGCTTTGGGGGGAAGCCCCCACCCAAAACTTCCCCCCACATTGAGGGCATGTGGCTTGGTATGGTTCGGGGGGGGGCGCTCATTCGTCCCCCTCCCCCTTTCCTGACCTGTCGGGCTGCATGTTCGGATAAGGGTCTGCTATGGATTTTGAGGGGGGACCCCAACACCATCTTTTTTTTAAACTTTTGCATGGGGGTTCCTCTCAAAATCCATACCAGACCTGAAGGGCTTGGTATGGATGGAGGAGGGGACCTCCACACCAGTTTTTAAATTATTTTTGTGATTGCAGGCAATTATTTCTTTTATATACAGCTGTCAGTGGGGAAACCCGCTGACAGTTGAAAAAGTTACGCATGGTTTCACTACTAAAATACCGCATGACTTGATAAAATAACTTCTGCGGTATTTTAGTAGCGTTTAGTACTTTAGTGAATTAAATTTTTTTAGTTTTAAATGCTGTGCCGTATTCTACCGCATACTCGGATGCGGCAAGATACTACATAAAGGAGAGAGAGGGGCGCCAGACTAAGTACAGTATGAAATAATAATTTTATTGCACACAATACAGTAGTAACTCACAGGAGGTAAGTGGTAATTAGGCATTGGTATAAGGGACATCATCCAGAAGTGGTGCCAGAGACAGAGTGGAGGAGGTGAATGAATATCCGAGGGCCACGGCTATAGTAAAGGCCAGGTCTCCTCAGTCACATCGATTCCTCTGCAGCCTGCATGGGCTGTCTCATGTATAGAACCAGCCTGGAACACAAGATGGCCACCGGGCGGAAGTGACATCACTACAGGAACGTGATGCCACAGGAAGGGGGCGGTAACGCGTTTCAAAGCGGTTTGCTTCTTCGTCTGGCAAAGAAGCAAATATGATTAGTCCAGCTTAACTCTATACGGTGCTGCCTTATGACTGCCCATAACAGCTGATTACTTCCCCACTTCCTATTGGACTGTAATATGCTAACCTCATCTCTCCAGCACCAGCATATGACCTATTGCTACATGCTCAAGCATTTAATTGTACAGCAGAGAGATACTATTTATCCCCTTAGCTGAACATTTTCCGGATTACCCATGGGACTGTAATATCCATACCCACCTCTCCAGCGCCAATATATTACCTACTGTAAGATACTGCTTAGTGAATTGTGCCCATTGTCCTGCTGCATAACCCAAGTGCGCTTGAGCTTGAGGTCACAAACTAATGAAAGGACATTCTGCTTTAGGATTTTCTGGTACAGAGCAGATTTCATGGTTCCATCAATTATGGCAAGTCATCCAGGTCCTGACGCTGCAAAGCAGCCCCAGATCATCACATTACCACCACATTTGACTGTTGGTATGATGCTCCTTTTATGAAATGCTGTGTTCGTTTTTGGAAACAGGGAGCTGAGCCTTTGAATTATTTTTTGGTCAGCAGTGTTTTTCGCCTTGGTACTCTCCCATGGATGCCATTTTTGTCCAGTCTCTTTCTTATTGTTCAATCATGAATACTGACCTTAAGTGAGTCCTGCAGTTCTTTAGATGTTGTTCTGGGTTCTTTTATGAACTCCTGGATGAGTCATCATCGTGCTCTTGGAGCAATTTTGGTAGGCCAGTAACTCCTGGGAAGGTTCGCCACTATTCTAAGTTTTCTCCATTTGTGGATAATGGATCATACCATGGTTCACTGGAGTCCCACAGCCTTCGAAATGGCTTTGTAACCCTTTCGAGACTGATACCTGTCAATTACTTTGCTTCTCATCTGTTCTTGAACTTCTTTAGATTGCGGCATGAGGTGTTGCTTTTTGAGGACTTTTAGGGCGTTTTAATTTGTTAAACAGCTTCTATTTAAATAGTTTCTTGATTCAACAGGTCTGGTATGTGGCAAGTAAAATTAAACTCAGCTTTCCAAAAAAATGTGGTTAAATCAGTTCATTCATATTTTGCGGGGGCGATTCTTCTTTATACATAGGGCAAGCAGGTTTAGACAGCTTTTTTTTCCCTTAAGTGAAATCATTTAAAAACTGCATTTGTATTTACTAGGGTTATCTTTGTGCAATATTAAAATTTGCTTGAGGATGTGAATCCTTTAAAGTGTTACTAAACCCAGTGCCCTGCATTCACTGTATCTGGTCTTCCACAGTACACAGAACAGTGAAATGCAATTCTAAAATAAGTATTGAACACGGCACCATTTTTCTCATTAAATATATTTATAAAGGTGCTATTGACATGAAATTTCCACCATGTTGGCAACAACCCATGCAGTCCATATATACAAAGAAATCAAAACATATACGTTCAGAAATTAAGTTATGTGTAATAAAATGGAATAACACAGGGAAAAAAGTATTGAACACATGAAGAAAGGGAGGTGCAAAGAGGCATGGAAAGCCAAAGACACAAGCTGAAATCTATCAGTAATTAGAAAGCAATCCTTCCCCTTGTCAGTGCAAATTAATATCAGCTGTCTCAACTGATGGCCTACAAAAAGGTGTTTCGATTCCAAGGTGTCACACAAGAAACATCTCATGATGGGTAAAAGCAAAGAGCTCTCTCAAGACCTTTGCAACCTTATTGTTGCAAAACATACTGATGGCATTGGTTACACAAGGATTACTAAAAACTTCTAAATGTTCCAGTAAATATTGTTGGGGCCATGACCTGGAAGTGGAAAGAGCATCATTTCACCATAAACCGGTCACGACAAGCTGCTCCTCAAGATTTCTCACAAAAGAGTGAAAAAAATTATCAGAATAGTTGTCCAAGAGCCAAGGACCACTTGTGGAGAGCTGCAAAAAGACCTGGAAATAGCAGGTACAATTGTTTCAAAGAAAACAATATGCAATGCACTCAACCGTCATGGCCTGTATGCATGCTCACCACAGAAGAGTTCATTGCTGAAGAAAAAGCATGTTGAAGCTCATTTATGTTCAAATAATTTTTTATTGAAATTTTCCAAATATCATGACAAACATAACATTGTATAGAAAAAGTCGAGTACAAGGTTCACAATAGGAGATTAACAGCATACGTAATACAAAAAGATGTAACCGACCTCCTACGGTCGGTAGGGAGCTCGATTTTCCGTAATCATGTTTACATGAGAGGTATGCTCGTTGGTTTGTGAACCATACTAAAAAAAAAAACCGTGAAACATAAGGGACTAGGTAGTGATAGAGGGCACCGATGAGCTACAATTATAGTATCCTATAAGAGTTATGGTTAGTAATCAAGTAATTGAGCAATTGGGGTGTTTTAACCATCGAGACCAGTGTAGTATGAATTTATGGTAGGAAGAGTTTCTGAGGGCCGTTCTGCGTTCCATCTCGCATTGTAAATTGAGATCAGCAATTAGACGGGATAGTAGGGGAGGTGACGTGGATCGCCATAATTTTGAAATGTTGGTCTTTGCTGCTACTAGGATGTGTATTATAATGATGCGTGAACGTACGGGAAATTTTTCTATGGTTAAATGAAGGAGGGCTATAGCTGGATTTGGGGATGTTGGTAAACTTGAGACCGACGAGATTATTTGGAACACTTTATTCCAATACGACTTGAGGGATTTACATGACCAGAGCAGATGAAAGAGCGAGCCACTTTCGCCACAATGTCTCCAACAGGTTTGTGATTGATGTGGATAGTATAAAGATAATTTGGTAGGGGTTAAATAGCATTGGTGGAGAATTTTCAAATATGATTCCCAGTGGGAACTACATTTCGAGGCTTTGTATGTGATGGTAAAGGTTGTTTGCCAAGATTGCGGAGTTGTTGGGAGGGTCAGAGCCTTCTCCCAGTTAGTCAAGGATGATGTATGGGTTATAAAAAGTGCTTCGGTTAGTAATGTATAGAAGGTAGAAATTCCTTTCTTTGGGTAAATAGTCTTGTGGAAGAAATGGTGCGCAGTAGCAGGGATGTTAATTTCAAGTGGTATGTTTATTCTATGGAGTAAATGGGATAATCTCATAAAAGTAAATAGTTCCGTATCAGGAAGATGAAATTTCTTCTGAAGAGTTTGGAAAGACTCTGGTGTATGAATGTTGTAGGTATCTTGGATATATTGTATGCCAAACGCTCTCCAAGATGTGAGGTTCAAATGGGGGGATAGGAGCTGCAGAGAAGATATTGGGGTAGGCATTCATATGTTAGACTTGTGTGAATGAGTATGCGTTAGGAAATCATGCCAAGCTATTAGTGAGGCCTGGATACAAGGGTGTGTGTGTAGAGGTCCAGTTTGCGTTGTACGTGGCGTAAATAATAGATCTGACAGGGCACCTAACGGGTACAAGGAAGCTTCCATGACTGTCCACGTTTTGTCATGGGTAGGGTGCCACCAGTAGAAGAGCTGGTCCAATAAGACCGCTTGGTAATAGGATTTTAAATGAGGGAGGCCGGCTCCTCCTCTGGAAGGAGGACGGATCAGTAGGTTTGTGGAGCATCTAGCCCGTTTGGAGTTCCATAGGAATTTATTTAGAATTTTTTGCAGTGTAGAGAAGAAGGAGGAGGGTATAGGAATAGGTAATGTATGGAAGATATATAATATTTTAGGTAATATGCACATTTTGATAGTAGCTATTCTGCCTAACATTGATAAAGTGGTTGTACGCAAGCTCTTAATCTCCTGCGGAATTGTGTCAAGTAACGGTTTAAAATTGGCTGCGTAGAGTTGGTTGGTTTTAGGCGTTAGTTTAATTCCCAGATAGGGTATATTATGTGGTTCCCATTTAAAAGGGAATCGTTTTGTAAGCAGGGTTTGGGTCGGAGCAGGGGTGTAAAGGTTTAAGATAGAGGACTTGGGTTCGTTAAGTTTATAAAATGAAACATCTGCATAGGCATGTATGCGTGAGCGTATTGAAATAAGCGATTTATAGGGGTTTGTAATCATTAATATAATGTCGTCTGCAAAAAGACTGATTTTGTATTCATGCTTGAGAAATTTAATTCCCGAGAAATTGGGGTCATTCCTAAGGTTGGATGCTAGTGGTTCGATGAGTAAAGCAAAGATTATGGGGGAAAGAGGGCAACCTTGTCTAGTGCCGTTAGAGATTTGGAATGGTTGCGAGAGCCATTAGTGAGGACTCTAGCAGAGGGTTTGGAGTATAAGGATAAATTTGCTAATAGCATCCAGTCCGTGATTCCGAATTTTTGGAGAGTTAGTGTCATGAATTGCCAGTGAATGCGGTCAAATGCTTTTTCTGCGTCAAGTGAAAGGAGGAGTGAGGGTTGGTTGTTTGATTCAAGATGGTGTAATAGTGATATAATTCGTCGAGTCGCGTCAGGAGCTTGTCTACCTGGTATGAATCCCACTTGGTCAGAATGGATTAGCGTGGGAAGGTATTGGAGCAGTCGTTGAGCTATTATCTTGGCATAAATTTTTAGGTCTGTGTTTAGCAGTGAAATTGGTCTATAATTCTGAACTAATTGAGGGTCTTTGCCCGGTTTAGGGATAGTGGAGATTATTGATTGTAGCATGTCAGGGGGAAATTCCCCTTTAGAAGTGACATAATTATAGAGATCAGATAGGTGTGTTTTGAGGTTGGACGTGAACGTTTTATAAAATTCATTAGTAAAGCCGTCGTTACCCGGTGATTTATTCATGGGAAGTTTCTTAATGGTGTTCTCGATTTCTGTGGGAGAAATTGGCACAGAGATAGAGGCTAATTGGGAAGGCGTAAGATGGGGGAGATCGGTATGACGTAGGAAATGTTCGATCGACTTGTTTGTTGGCTGGGTCGTGTTTGCGTCATCCTTAATATTATATAGAGATTGGTAGTAGCACGCAAATGCGTTCGCAATATCTTGTGGATTGGACAATGAAACACTTGAAATTGGGTGTTGAACCTTCGCAATTTTGTTTTTAAGCCGTTTTTGTTTAATGGTTTTGGCAAGGAGAAAGTTTGTTTTGTTACCTAGCGCATAGAATTGAGATTTCGTTTTTTGGAGGTTCATATCATAAGTGTGTAATAGAATGGAGCGTAGTGTATTCCTATCTCGGTTTAAAGCCGCGGTTGTAGTGGGGTTCGGGTTTTGTTTATTAGAATCCGCGTTCTGGCGTATGGAAGTTAAGAGTTGGTCAATTTGCTGGGATCGTTGTTTTCTAAGGCGAGAATTTAATTGAATGAGGATACCTCTCATATAAGCTTTATATGTTAACCAAAGTGTAGTAATAGAAATGTCCGGGGTGGTGTTGGTTTCAAAAAAGAGGTGATGGGCATCCAGAATAAATTTCTGGTTTTCCGGATGATTTAAAAGTGTAGAATTCAGTCTCCAGATAGGTGGAATCGCTGATCGTCTGTTATCGTCGAAGGATATGGTGATCGGTGCATGGTCAGACCATGTTATAGTGCCAATGTTGGATGATAAAACGTGTTGCAACGTCCATTTGTCGGTGAGAAACATGTCAATTCTAGAGTACGAGAGATGTGGAGGTGAAAAGTAGGTGTAGTCTCTTTCTGTTCCATGTTGGCATCTCCAGATGTCATATAGATCATGGTCGTGTAGGAAGCGGTTGAGGTCAAGATTAGTGGATTTCTTTTTAGAAGAGGAATCTAAGAGTGAATCGCTGAGAACATTGAAGTGTCCGCCAATGATAAGTCTGCCTTGTTTGTGTTGGGAGATAAGGGTGTAGAGTTTATGATAGAATCTTATTTGCTTGCTGTTTGGACCGTAAACGTTCACCAAAGTGTAAGTGATCTCATTGATTTGGCATATCAAGATAATGTATCAACCTTGTGGGTCGATTACAGTGGAAGTAGGTTGGAAAGAGAGAGCGTCATTAACGGCAATAATTACCCCGTTTTTCTTTTTCGTGTTCGTTGCCAAGAATAGTTGTGAGAATCTGTGCAGATAAAGTTTAGGGGTCTTTTCTGTGGCAAAGTGGGATTCTTGTATGAAGATAAGATCTGTTTGAGTCTTTCTAATTTCTTTTGAAAGCATCGATCTCTTGAAAGGGGAATTGAGGCCTCGCACATTAAGAGAAGTGATGGTAATCATTTGTAGGCAAGTTTTCTGAATAGAAACATATGTGGGAAGTTTTGTTGGTGGTAGTCAGGGTCACGAGGTTGAGGTCTTGTGCCAGGAATATATATTTGATGGTGCCAGGGGAAGGAACAGGTGTAACGGGAAGCAAAAACATTAAAAAAACACTTGCTCATAATGCAAGTAAGCAATGTAGCCAGAAATGCTACTTCAAAAATGGGGGAGTCAAACCGGTCGTGACCTCCGAGAGGGTCACACCTACACAAAACTGTAAAAGCGATAGTCCTTGGGTGTAGGCCTATCGCCAGAGATAGGGGTGGTCAGAGAACGCCACCAGGGAAAACAACTAAGTAGTATAAACGCAGCGTGTGCCGCACAGCCCTTCAAGTTGCTTCCATGTTTTGGACGGATCCAGGGTTGTTCTTCTGCGGGTCTGCAGGCAAAATACTCCAGGCCTTAAGGAAGTCCAAACCGGCCTCCAGGTTTTTAATAGTATAGACCCTGCCTTGGTGCCGTACTATTAATTTCGTGGGGAATCCCCATTGATAAGCATGTTGTGATTTCTGAGCACTTTCGTGATTGGTATCATTTTTTTCCCGATTGGAAAGTGTTGCCTTGGATAAATCGGCGTAGAGACGGAGATTCGCATGCGAGGATGCAAGTGGAGGTGGATTTCTAGCCGCCAACATAATTTTCTCTTTAATATGGTAGAAGTGTATTCGAACGAGCACGTCTCTAGGGACGGATGCTGCTAGGAATGAAGGCTTAGGGAGTCGGTGGGCTCGATCGATTATGGCCTCTACTTCAGAGAGTGTTGGGATTAGAAGTTTGAGGAAATGATGCAAATGCGGCACTAATGCGTCATTGGAGACCGTTTCTGGGATCCCCCTAAATTTAATATTATTGCGGCGCGAACGATCCTCCATGTCGGCCAATTTTAGGTTGAGTTGTTCGATATCTGATGCGTGGTCTGTATGAGCATCAATCAAATCATTGTGCGCTTCTACTATGTCTGCTATGTTGTTTTCAATATGGCGGATTCTGCGTTCCTGTTTTTGCACCAGGGTAGTAATTTGGGTTAGTGGCGCCGATATATCGTTATGCAAAGTTTGGCGCAGTGATGTTAGCATGTTTTTCATGCAGATTTCCGTCAGTGGTTGGTCAGAGGCTGGAAAAGCATCAATACCGGTCAAGGTGGCATGTGGTGGCTGAGGTGAAAAATGTAGGGCCTGGCAGGTGTCATCAGGGTCACTAAGCGTGGCCTCGATTTAACTGGGCTGCAGGTCGTGGGTGAGAGTGGGGGTGAAAACTCACCAGGGTCCCCTGGATAGAGCTGATGCTGCAGCCAGGGATCGACAGGCTGGGACCTGTAGTCCTCCTCCTGGCCTCTGCTTTCCCCCTGTATGCCTGCATGGCGGCTGCCATCTTGGATTCCCGGCACAACGGCCGGGAAGAAGTTTGTAAGTTTCCCTGGTTGCCCCGGGCTTTTTTTCCTGCAGGGCATGTCTAGTGGACTGCAGGGACCTTCCGGTGAGTGAATGTTATCGTTTGTTTTCCCTGGGGCCGTAGTGTGCCGCTTCTCTGCTGGCGGGTGGACGGAGCTGTATCTAAAGCGCGTCCATCCCGTGCCGGCCGCGCATGCGCCCCTTTGAAGCTCATTTAAAGTTTACTGCACAACATTTAGACAAGCCTGTGAAATACTGGGAGAATATAATCTGATCAGATTAGACCAAAATTTAACTCTTTGGATGCCATAATACACACCATGTTTGGAGGTCAAATGGCACTGCACATCACCCCAAATGCCCCATACCAAAAGTGAAGTGTGTAGGTGGGAACATCATGATGTGGGGCATATGATACTGGCAAACTTCATATCGTTGAAAGAAGGATGAATGGAAAAATGTACCAAGACATTCTTGATAAAAATCTGCTGTTATCTACCAGGATGATGAAGATGAAAAGAGGATGGATATTTCACCAAGACAATGATCCCAAACACTAAAGTCAGGGAAACGCTCAATTATTTTCAAAGAAAAAAAATAAAACTGCTAGAATGGCCCACTCAATCACCTGAATTGAATCCAACAGAAAATCTTTGGAAAGAACTAAAGAACAAAGTTCACAGACCAGGCCCACGGAACCTTCAAGATTTCAAGACTGTGTGGAAGAATGTGCCAAAATTACACCTGAGCAATGCATGCAACTAGTTTCTCAATACAGGGGCATCTTGAAGTTGTCATTACCAACAACGGATTTTGTACGAAGTATTAAATACATTTCAGTTTGCATGATCAATACTTTTTCCCTGTGTAAATCCATTTTATTACACATAACTTAATTTCTGAATGTATTTGTTTTGGTTTCTTTGTACATATAGATTGTATGGGTTGTTACCAACATGTGGTGAAAATTACATTTCAATAGCACCTTTAGAAATATATTTACCGTATTTTTCGCTCCATAAAATGCACCCGACCATAAGACGCACCTAGGTTTTAGGAGGAAAACAAGAAAAAAAATATTTTGAACCAATGGACTGCAGACATAGTATAGGAGATGACCAGAGACTGCGGACCTACTACAGGAGATGACCAGAGACTGCGGACCTAATACAGGAGATGACCAGAGACTGCGGACACCGTAGAGGAGATGACCAGAGACTGCAGACACCGTAGAGGAGATGACCAGAGACTGCGGACACAGTAGAGGAGATGACCAGAGACTGCGGACACAGTAGAGGAGATGACCAGAGACTGCGGACACAGTAGAGGAGATGACCAGAGACTGCGGACACAGTAGAGGAGATGACCAGAGACTGCGGACACAGTAGAGGAGATGACCAGAGACTGCGGACACAGTAGAGGAGATGACCAGAGACTGCGGACACAGTAGAGGAGATGACCAGAGACTGCGGACACAGTAGAGGAGATGACCAGAGACTGCGGACACAGTAGAGGAGATGACCAGAGACTGCGGACACAGTAGAGGAGATGACCAGAGACTGCGGACACAGTAGAGGAGATGACCAGAGACTGCGGACACAGTAGAGGAGATGACCAGAGACTGCGGATACAGTAGAGGAGATGACAAGAGACTGCAGACACAGTAGAGGAGATGACCAGAGACTGCAGACATAGTACAGGGGATGACCAGAGACTGCGGACATAGTACAGGGGATGGCCAGAGACTGCGGACATAGTACTGGAGATGGCCAGAGACTGCGGACACAGTACAGGGGATGGCCAGAGACTGCGGACACAGTACAGGAGATGACCAGAGACTGCGGACATAGTACAGGGGATGGCCAGAGACTGCGGACACAGTACAGGGGATGGCCAGAGACTGCGGACACAGTACAGGGGATGGCCAGAGACTGCGGACACAGTACAGGGGATGGCCAGAGACTGCGGACACAGTACAGGGGATGGCCAGAGACTGCGGACACAGTACAGGGGATGGCCAGAGACTGCGGACACAGTACAGGGGATGGCCAGAGACTGCGGACACAGTACAGGGGATGGCCAGAGACTGCGGACACAGTACAGGGGATGGCCAGAGACTGCGGACACAGTACAGGGGATGGCCAGAGACTGTGGACACAGTACAGGGGATGACCAGAGACTGCGGACACAGTACAGGGGATGGCCAGAGACTGCGGACACAGTACAGGAGATGACCAGAGACTGCAGACATACTACTGGAGATGACCAGAGACTGCGGACGTACTACAGATGACCAGAGACTGCGGACGTACTACAGATGACCAGAGACTGCGGACGTACTACAGATGACCAGAGACTGCGGACGTACTACAGATGACCAGAGACTGCGGACGTACTACAGATGACCAGAGACTGCGGACATACTACAGGAGATGACCAGAGACTGCGGACATACTACAGATGACCAGAGACTGCGGACATACTACAGATGTCCAGAGACTGCGGACACAGTACAGGAGATGACCAGAGACTGCGGACATACTACAGGAGATACCCAGAGACTGCGGACCTACTACAGGAGATGACCAGAGATGCAGACTACAGGTGATGACCAGAGACTGCGGACCTACTACAGGAGATGATCAGAGACTGCGGACCTACTACAGGAGATGACCAGAGAAGGCGGACACAGTACAGGAGATGACCAGAGACTGCGGACACAGTAGAGATGACCAGAGACTGCGAACATACTACAGGAGATGACCAGAGACTGCTGACCATTGGGTAGTGGGGGTTTGTACCCGAATTTGACAGGTACCTGCTCCCACAGAGTTGTCCTTCCCCCCTCCCTCCCCGTAATCTTGTGGGACAGGTCCCAGAAGACTACGGGGCCATTCACAAATCGCAGCTCTTCTTGTGCATGCGCAGTGGGCACTGGGCTGTGAAGCCGCAAGGTGTCACAGCCGGGTGCCCACACTGAAGATGCCGGCCTGAGGGAGAGAAGACGACTGGTGAAAGCAGGACACCGCTGGAACGAGGAAAAAGTAGAACCGAGGAGCAGGTTCTTCTGCACAGAAGAGTCAAGCGTCCGGCCTGGTATTCTAACACGGTAGCGGCGGGAATACCGGGCCGGCCACTCCATAAGGCTCTGACATTTCCCATTTTTTTTTGAGGGGGGGGGGGAGTGCTTCTCATGGAGCGAAAAATACGGTACCTAGAAAATGGTGTTCAGTACTTATTTTACCCGCTGTAAACTTCTAACTTCCTTTTCTCGTCAGCAGTTAGAATAGTCTTGTGATTTCTATCAGTGTCCAGCAGAACACTGGTAAAGCTCATAGGAATTTCCATTCTCCCTTGACTGTCATATGAGGCTGCAGGACCCCTGACTGTGGACAGTGGATCTGGATAGTGCTGATTGGCCCTGTGCTGATTACATGCACTCCAAAAAAAAAAAAAACCCAAACAACTCTCTAGCAATGCACACCAAACTGAGCATGTGCAGCTTGCCACCAGTGCCCTGTTCTATCAGCAGATGGTTTAGGGACTGTGGAAGAAGGGGAGGCTCAGAGAAGACAGGATCAAACATCCTTTTTACACAATGCAGAGGATTAACCCCTTAAGGTCCACAGTGAGTATAACAAGCATGCTTTACTACATATACAGACTAATTATACTGTTGTGAGTTTAGTAACACTAAGTGTGACAAATATGTAAAACAAAAAAAATAATCAGGAAGGGGGCAAAAACTTTTTCACCTTTTTGTGTATATGCTTCACAGGGGTTGTAGAAGTTTTTAAGATATTGCCAGATCCACAGAGGGGGAAAGCCAATCCACTTTCCAATAAAGGTCTTCGCAAACAGTACAAGGGTGAGAGTTCTGGATAAACAGCTTGCCAGGGTTATTCCAGTCTCTGTGAAGGACATCTGAAAACAGTGGTTGCACCACAGAAGTCTTGGAGACACTAAAAGAGCCTAGATTGGGGACAGCACTTGCAGAAGCTACAGGCAGATCCACAAGTTTTAAAATATGAACCACATTAATAAGAGCTAAGATGGTCTTTAAGTTTAAAAGTAATGGCAGACACTTGCAACTACTCAGGGGACATCCTTATAGACTTAAGAGACTCAGCATAAAAAAAAAAAAAAACATCTTGGAGGCTGAAGGCTCAGAAGCAGCTGATCAGATAAAAATTCTGTAGGGGGAAGGAGTAGAAGCACACTTATGACCTCTGTGGTCAGATTCTGCAATGAAATGCAATACTTGGCCCATAAAATCCTCCATGACCGCAGTGAAAAACTCCTGGGATAGAACCAAGGAGAAGGTCATGCCCAACAGAGTGAAGAAAGACTCTGAGGGTGGTAAAGATTCAAGCAGAGGGCAAATTTCAGGCTGTTGGTGTCAGGCACTTCAGGGGACTAACAACTGAACCTCTAGTGGATTGTGAGTTAGAGGCACCAGGAACAGTGTGACTGTTCCCAACGTTGACTAGGAATAAATAAATTGCACTGCATGTCAGAAACAACATAGCTCATGAACAAGGCTTGGCCTTGAATACTCACTTCTTGGTAGCAGAAGGTCAGGTGGCCATAGGAGACTAAGTTACTATAGGCAGACAGCAAAGACAAACCATTGAGAGTTCCACATGCCACTTGCAATCAGGAGCAGCAGTAGGGAAGAGCTTTAAAATGCTGAATTGTGGGAAAGACTACTCAATACTTTAGCATTAACCCCTTCCACAGTGGAACCAACTTGAAGGGGGAATTTTAAAAAGGGTACCCAGTGGTTATAGTAATGAGGAAGATCTCAATGCTTCGCCTGCATGACCCACCCACAAAGCAAGCTTTTGGAGACAGGGTCACACCTTGGGCTGTTCCATGGCTCAGAACCTTGAAAGCACAACATTGCCAACAGTGCACTCACGTCTGGAAAGTGCTACAATGCAGACTCCAGTGCATGAAGGTCATGTTCCAGGGTAACCCTGCACACATCCAGTACAGCCTGGTCTGGGTACGGCACTCCAAAGTCTGGATTAGAACAGGCCAATCCAGATAGCTGTGAGACAAGCTCAGCAATGATGTAGCTGGAATCTTGACTGGAGTAAAAAACCCAAAAGGTTAGCTAGCAAAAAAGGTTACGCTCTTCTCCACAGAGTAGAGAAAAGATGTCCATGCTAATAGGATACTAGCTAAAAACTGCAGCATTCCAGAAGTAGAAGGGGTTATGCTGGGATGGTGCACAATTTTTTTTTGGCAGTGTCAAATCAACTCACGATGGTGGTATAGGCTCACAGTCTCTGAAATCCTAAGTCAATCAATGAAGGAAAACAAAAATTGGGTATTGGTCACTATTTTTACAAGCATTCCAACCTCAATCACCTTATGCATTGCAGAGCACTCAGGAAAAAAAAAATATACGACTTACAAATGTAAAAAGGGCAGCACAGTGGCTAAATGGTTAGCACTTCCACCTGTCAGTACAATGTTCGTGTAAAGCGCTGCGTAAATTGACGGCGCTATATAAGTACCTGAAAAAAAATAAGAAATGCTCAAAATATATAACATGGATAACGTATACAATTTACTGAAAACTTTACATGTTTCTTGGAAAATATGTCAACTAGAAAAAGCACAACATAAACTAGACAGACACTAGACTGTATTTTGTGTGTATTTTTTTTTATTTAAAAGGGCTTTAATCACAAAATGATTTACATGTATGTACAGTTGATATTTACAATTGAAAGTTTCTTTTTACTTTTACAGTAGGGTACCGTAAACAGTAGCACTTTGTTCATTTTGATATGCAGCATCCATTTCTCTTTTTCTCTGTTTGTCAGAACAATGGGATAAACAGATAGAAGTTGAGATGCAGGGCAGAGTGTGACATAAAAATCTATACACCCCAAGGATGGAACTGTACAATTTAGTACCCCTGGAATGTAAATTTATCAAGCCCAATAAAACAGTGCAAGCAGCAAAGCACAGCATGCAGACCTGTTGACCAACAATTATAATCTTGTAAAGGTCTGGTTTCAATAAAGTGAAAAAAATGTTGGTGTGGATTAAAACAAACTGCTTTAGCTTTCACAGCTCATTGAAAAAGACTACAAAATCTTTATAATCTGAGTTGACAAACTATTCGCCAGTTTAGGCTATAATGGGCTTGAGATAGTGCATCAGTCCGTGACAACTATACTGCTTACAACCACAACTTTGTGCCTAAACATCTTAACACAAGGGTGTCTACTAAACCATTTAAATTTAGGTATTTCTAGTTAAAAACCTCTAGTCCAAAACTAATCACTTATTTTAAAGTGCATTTTCACTTTTGCAGTTAAATTGGAAGGAACAAATTATTTGTTATATGTTCCCATTCACATAGTGTAGCTTAAAAAAAATATTAAATTATTGAAGACTGCATTTTTTAGATGAGGTTTTCTGGAAGCTTCAGCAAGGAAAATCCTACTTCGTTCCCTTTGTTTATGAGAAGGCTGGGGAGGTGTGTTTTACATAATCCTGTCTGTACAGTGCTGGCAGATCTTATCTGTTGTAAACTAGCTTTGAATACTGTCTGTCCTAACAAAGAGTTAAACATTTAGAAGCTGGGCATCTCCACTGTATGGTAATGGAATGAACTCTGACTGTCCTAAGGCTATTGGGACAGATCACATGGAATATGTTAAGAAATCCTTGCAGTCATCCATGCCACCTTAAGAAATATTTAATGCGCTGTCAATATTAAAATGTAAATAAATAAAAAAAGTGAATGGGAACACATATAGTGCGACTTTCTCAAAAAGCGGAAATACACTTTAAGAAATGTTTTTGCACAGTTATAAAATATTTACAACCATCAGATCTGGACATAAGGAGGAAATACAAAATATCTTTATTTATAGTCTCTTTTTTAATATAATGTTTATTATACTGTTGCTTTTTCCTAAACTAACTGAATTATAGCAATGTTTGCAAAGTAACACACAATATTAATAACGCATAGTAGTACCAAATTCCAGCATCCGCAAACTGTGAAACAATGAGAAGTTCTGACATGATTGCTGCTGAGAAAATTATAGGTTCAGGTTGTCCTCAAACAATTTAGACTGGCCACACATGAGAAATGGTTTTAGGAATATTTCTTAGATTTTGAAAATCCTTTCAAGCATAAATAAAGGGAAAATGTTTTTCTTTAGTTTTGGATAGAGTAGAGATGGATTAGAACACCTGTCTGTTTTTTTATTGCTGTCTGTGCCCGTTAGGGAGATTCACCTTCTCTTCTGTCACGGTTATCATGATCAATGAACAGTGCAAAACAAAAAAGAAAAAACCCTTACAGAGGTTATAACCTTTACATTCTCAGCCAAACATTAAAAAAAAAAAGTTTTGCCTTTAGTTCTACTTTAAGGACGCCTTTGTTTACCTAACAATAAAATCTTCCAGTAATCTTTAGGAAAATTATAAATGAACAAATGCCCCTGATGTTTTATGTGTTTCTATCCTGTCGTAATTAGTTTTAAAGCTGAACTTCAGGGGATTGCTGCACCCACACTGCAAGGACTAATTGCTCCTTTAAAGTGGAGTTCCACTCACACTGTAAAAAAATAAAAATTTTAGCTGCTGACTGTTAAAAACAGCCACTCACCTGTCCCACGATGTCCTCCCCACAGCCGGTTTCACTGACCGTCCTGTGTTCCAGGTGCCGGCATCTTCAGTGTGGGCACCCGGCTGTGACAGCTTGCGGCTTTACAGCCGGGTGCCCACTGCACATGTGCCAGCAGCACTGCGCTTCCTGAATGGCCCTGTAGTCTTCTGGGACCTGCCACGTGTCCCAGAAGACTACGGGGAGGGAGGGTAGGAGGATAACTTCCGCTTCTGATCGCCTAGGTGATCGCAGCAGAAGTGGGAGCGGGTACCTGTCAATTTCAGGTACCCACTCCCCAAAGGTGCCAATCCGTAATGGGGAGCGGGGGGGGTTGCAGTCTTTAAAGCAGAACTTCCACTTTTGGGTGGGACTCCGCTTTAAGGAGTAAGGGGCATGGAAAAGTGGATTTACTTACCAGATCCTCTGCTTCTGCAGGCTACGCTGCAAAGCATTCTCTTTCCACCTATGCTGCGGCAGTCTAAGGTCCTGATGTCATGAAGAGTGATCCAGGATTCATAGCCAGCACTGGACATAAGGATGCTGATTGACAGTCCCCCATCAGAGCATGGAGAGCACCATCTGCCTGGGGAGCAGAGGATCGGGTAAGTAAAATTGCTTTTATTATCCCTTAGACTACGATAGTTAACCTTCACAGTATGGGCACAGCCCTTCTGCAAGGGAGAGCTAAACAGTTTTAATGTTAAACCAATTACATAAAGGACCATTTTAAACAATATATACTCATCTACATTGATTGTTTTATTTTCTCATTGAAACTGAAATTTTATTTTAACGGAGTTACTCCTAAAATGAAAATGATTTTGGTAATTGATGTTGCTAATTTAAGCAGATTTATTTTGTTTACTGTCCATCACCATCAACTATGGAAAGTGAAAACTGCATAGCCATCATTTGAACCAAGTGTAATTAAAGTTCCATTTGGTTACAATGTTATTATTTTGCAGACAAGAAGTAGTTCTGTACATTTCTAATTCTTGAATGAGACATGGCTATAAATCTACATAGCTATAGCTCATACAGGTGCCCCTAAAATTTTCAAAACTGAAGATGGAAGCTTTGGAATTGTATCACTTTGGTCTGTGCTTTCTTGGAAATGCATTCTAAATACACCATGTTACACTACGTGCAATGCATCATCAACATGGCTATACGGTATCTGTGCTTTAACTGATGTGTCCCACAGTGCAACAGATTGGAAACAAATTAGACAAAACATAACTACCGCCAACAAAGAAAGGATACTGCATGACATCCAATATACATGTACAAAAACATAATTATACAACAAACAATACACAGATTAGCAAAATCTGAAGCAAAGATGAGGAAAACAAATAAATAAAAATAAATTATTGCAACAATTAGAACAAATACATTATGTAATATGAAAAAATTGCAAGTTCAACCCCTCCAGGACGGACTGGTATTAAAAAAAAAGGCTAAAAAGAATTACTGTACAAAAGTAAAATAATTATGACAGGAAACTTTAGCCGCTATTGTCATGCCGTAAATATGACAAACTAACAAAATCTACTAGTACAGGTCGTATGTGGGATAAGAATGAAAAGATAGCTGAAAATGCAACAGTGTTATATACTTGGCCACAAGGAAGAAAGCTGCCAGTCATTTTAGATTACTAAAGAGGTATGTTGATCAATTTTAAATCAGCCAATTTCTAACTGGCTTTTAAAAACACAACTTGGGTCTCTAAGCAAAAATATACCAACATTCATCCCACTTATGCAGTTCTTGCACATCTATTATTATGAAATGTGAAATCCAGCAACCAAAAAGAAAAAAATAAAGGCTACACAAAGAGCATCAGATATACTTGATAGCTGCAGAAAGGCTGAACCACTTATATGAAACAGAGGTGGCAAAGTAATATTTAGCAAGCACAGACTGGACTACAGACACAGTTATGTTAAAAAGAATATTTAGAAAGGAAACAAAACAGGGCTAGCATTACTGGGCTTGGTGCATGGATTTGATCACCCCTAGTTATAGGATAGAGAACACCATTGCTCTCCAATTACTAAGCCCCTTTGTGTTAGCACAATACCAACACAGACATTAAATTACAGCAAAAGTGGTTTGCTCTAGTAAGTTAAACAATGACCAGCAGCAAAGATGGATTTGTGCTGCAGAACACAGCTCTTTAAACTGACATACAAAGGTGGATTATTGTCTAAGAAATAGGGCCATAAAAGGATACCCTCAACAGAGGGTAGTGATCAGAGAGCACAACTAGCAGCCTTGATGTTACCATACATATAGGCATAACACTGCAATTTTGCTGAGCTTCTTAGCAATCTCTACAGTAAAGAAAATAAAATAACCCTGAGGGATACTTCTATTTTTCTTAGATAATACAAGAACATATTTTTCATTAATATATATTAAACACATTTTTGTTTTGCAAAAGCTAGATTCTTTTATACATTTGTGCACTCATTTTTTTTTAATCTGCAAGATATACATACATATGTAGCTCCACAACACACATAGAAAAGACAGGGAAAATATTTTATAGCTGCTTCGTTACTGAACTGTTCAGCGTGGGGATTGCAGAATGAAAAAAAAAAAGTGTTCAGGCAGGTTCATTAGTCTTTACAATTTGCATGCAGCTCCCTTGCAATTGGAGAAGCCTGCAACAACATGATAGGGTTGAAGGCCACTATCTAGAGCCCTTGTAAATAAAGAGAAAGAGCTGCCATTTCCTGTTTAAAAAGAACATCTTAAAATAAATTCTTTGCGGTGAAGCAAAAAAGAAAAAAAAAAAAAGAAAAAAAAAAAAGAAAAACATTCACCAGGAATGGAAATCCCCCAGGCACATACAGGGTTAAGCAGTAAACTTTTTTTATTAACAATTCTGTCCAAAACTGAATATAAAATGATTAATTTGAGTTCAAATGTTTTGAAACATGGAACACAATTGAGTAATGAACTGTAATAAACCAAATCCCACCCCCAGCAACAAACTTTAAAGAATAAATTCACTTTTCATAACATGTTACACCAATATGACAATATTCAGGGTGTAACATGTTACTGTTGCACTGGTCCCTGCAACCCCCAATTTCCCATGTGACAGTGAGCGGAGGAACCCCCCTTGATGTCACAATAAAAAAAAAACAGATTTGTGAATGGGAAACTACAAGTACCGACACAGCCTTTCTGGCTGTCGGCTTGTAGTTATCATGGAATTACCAGGATGCTGTTGAGTGCTCTTGGTAGTTTACGGAGTCTTCCTGTCCTGTGAAATTGCCTGCTCATACAATGTTTGGGCAGGCAGCTTACACTAATAGTCCTGCATTGTACCCATGATTTTCTGATCGTGGGTGCAATGCTTTTCAGGCTCCTACAAAAAAAAAGTGCATATTTTTTACCTGTAAAAATAATTTGCATTTATTATTATTATTTTTAAAAGTGAACTTATCCTTGATCAGTGATGTGATTATTCTTTCAACAATGGTGTCCTTCAGTTTGGAACAACAAACTGTAATTCTCCATCCACAGCAAAGATAAACGATGCAGCCCAGAGAAACGAGTTGGCAGTTGCCAGATTTGCTGAAGCTCACTGTGTCTATGGTAGCAAACCAATGCCTACCACCCGAGAGCTTGAAGAAAACTTGGCTTAACAGCTTTTTTTTTTCTCCTCCGAGATAAGCGGCACTCACAGCGCCTGCCTGCTGTCTTTACCTGCACTCCTCTCCATAGTAACAAACTTGCTAGGCTGGTAGGGATGACCTTGCACATTTATGGAGTGTGACAGGACAAACTACTTGCTGTGCTAAGGACAATCAGATTGTACATCCAACAGTACTCTGATGTCTATTTGGCAGCCTTAAGTTGGCCATACATTGGTGAATGGATTCCCCATTTCCTCATCCAAAGTATACTGTGCGGATGGATAAATGTACCCACCGACTGGGTATCTAAACCAAGAGACAAAATTTTTAAAAATTGCAACTTACCAATGCGTAAATGAGGTGGCTGCGTTAGTTGTCTTTTTTTCTTTATATCACCTGGTAATCCTGTGAATAACACACTGTCTTTGGGTGTCTATACTTACTCATCCACTGTATCTATGGAGGGAGCTATGATTGTCACCCAGGCTGCTCTACTGATTAGGGTCTTCCTCCAAACAGGTCTTCCATTCATCTCTATTACATGGGGGAGGGTAATTAGTAATTTACAGAAGACTGCTTGGAAGGCAGATAAGAACCTTTGTGCTTTCAGTTCAGCTTGCAGAAAGTGACAAAACACTGCATTTTTGGCAAGATCCATAGGTATTTTCTGTAATTGCTGAAAAGGTTTGTAGCATGAAAAAATGAAATCGATTGCAGCTACCACATCTGAGGGCAGGCAAGCTGTACTATAATGAATATATACATACATAGTTTTTCAAATACTTACTTTACTTTTTAAAGTTTCTTTCAAGTGTGAATTCTATTGAAGCCGATATTGCAGGTGTCTAAAAAGACAGTGCCACAATTTTTGTGAATAAAAACAATGTACCAAAAAATATGGCAAAGTTTGGGCACGCATTCAGTATTTGAAACTTATGAAAATTGTAGCCTTCATATGTGTTTTTGGGGCCTTTAAGCATCTAGTAGGCTGAAATCAGAAGCAGATCTTTAAGCTGGGTAAAAACGGTCCGAAAAATCGTCAGAAAACGGTCAGTTCAGCAAGAACCAGCCGAATTTCAGTCCGTGTGTACAAGCATGCTGGAAAACCAGCATTTGATCAGTGCTCGCAGCCAATGACTGCGAGCACTGATCAGTGTGTCCTGGCTAGGAGGGCACTCCCCTGTCAGAACACATAATTAGTATAATGACCTGTTTTTTTCCTTCAGAGTTGAAAGAAAAAAACAAAAACAAAACAAAAAACTTTACGTGTGTACCTAGCATTAGCTTCCAAAAAAAGAGTACAAACAAAATAAAGACATGAATAAGAATTAATAAATTTACTTAATTGTACCTAAGCATGAAGCTCTAATAATACTACTACTAATACTACATTAGATGTCTTCATTGTGCGTATGTTGTTGATCACAAACAGAAAATAGCAACATAAAATTAATTCATTAGCTAAAAGATCATTAGCGTCATTAACTTTAATACAAATGGGGTTGTTTATCTGTTGAAATGTCAGTGACACTAGCATAAACTGAAGTATGCTGGTACCAGGAGGAGGTTATCCTGGACTGGCCCAGATTTTTTTTTTATCCTCTGTGCAATGCTTTTTTAGGCAGCAGTATGACCCAACACTTTCTACGTTTCTTAATGGACACAAAATAAATGCCATTTGTTGTGCAGTGGATTCAATAAATTATCTTGTCTTCTCTGCTCTAAAAATACAAGCCCCATCAGGGACATGAAACTGTTCTACAAAAAAAAAGTTCGGTGTTTGGCAGCAATTTATCGTGTTCTATACAATATATGCAGAATATATGATCATGCTCTTAAAGGTATGGAATCCCTTCCAGTGTTACCGAACGTCTCTTAAAACTACAAATCCCAGAGTGTACACTTGGATAATTGGTAGCATGTATGCTATTGTCAAATTTTTTAGAATAGTTGGAGAGCCACAGATTGCTGAGTACTGTCTGCTAAAGTGCAGTCAGCACTAAATGCTTGGCTTGAGTGAGCAGAGCCAGAACATTAATGCAAACAAAGGGTGCGATTGGAAGATTATGGGGGAGGATGGAGGTAGGGGCGGCAGTCTGGAAAGGATGAATGTTAAGTTACAACCAACTTTTCTGTACACGATAGCAACTATTTGCTAGGTAGTTTGCTTAGCATTGTCACTACTGAACAAGAACTTGTAACAGTTCAACTCAATGCATACCATCAGTTAGGGCCACAATTCACGGAATTGGCTATTAAAACACCTGTTAAAATAAACAGCACTATTTACATTCCAGTAATCCAATGGTTGGTAGGGCAGCATCAGTCAAAAAAAAAAAATCAATACCTCTCAGCTCTGAAAAGTAATCTCAGTGGGTGCCATTTTCTACAAAACAAACCTAAGAGAAAATTAACAATATAAATATCCTTTATTTCCTTCTTGAAAAACTGCACATGTAATTGATTTACCACAAAGTGAAGTAAATCATTCATGGAAAAAATATCCAACACAAAACTTTGGAATAACTGTGCTGAATGGTTCTTCGAGCAGAATCCATAACGTGGCAATACATTGCTTTGCTGTATAAGCCATAAATAAGGCCTGTAACAAATTAAAGATGTTTTTCTCAGTTTGACATTGCTAGATTCAGATCATGAAAGGATGGAAACACCACAAACTAGTGGATTTAAACTGGTTTTAAAGGCTGAATGTTTTTTATCGTCGTGCATTCTATGCATGAAGGTGAAAAACCTTCAGTGTGCAGCCCCCCACTCAGCCTCCCTAATACTTACCTGAGCCTGACCGCGATCCAGCACTGTGCATGAGAGAAGCAGCTTTCCCCCTCCTCATTGGCTGGGACACAGCAGCAGGAGCCACTGTCTGTCAATCATAGCTACTGAGGAGGGAGCAGGGCTGAGCAACACTCTCTGTGTCTCAGACACACAGAGGCAGCTCTGGAGCGAGCACACACGAATGCCCCCAGAGCAAACAGCTTGCTTTGGGGGCACTTAACAGGGGGGAGGGGCCAGGAGCACCGGCAGATGAGGATCATGGCTGCTCCATGCAAAACCATTGCACAGATCAAGCATGATATGTTTGTTGATTTAAAAAAAGCAATCCTTTGGTATCACTTTAAATCCTTTAAGCAGGCTTGTTGTGCTTAGGGATGCATAGTGTTAAATTGGAATTCCGGGATAAACCCAACTACTCTTAAAACTGTCTCCTCCCTCTTGTAACATCTATTGCTTACTAATCTGTGTACGAAAGATCTATATACTTACCTATTTTCAGGTTGCTCAGGCCTAGGGAGAGGAGAGAGTGCTCAACAATGACTGGTAATGCCTAGGAGCACAACATCATTCATAGGCTTTAATGGCCCATCCTTTGTCGCCGCTCCCTTCTATCCCCTGCAGCAGCACTGGCTGACAGGAGGGCAGATTCACGTGACTGGAGTGGCTTGAACATAGAAAAAAATATAGACATCTTACCTACACAGGTTAGTAAGCGCTGGTGCACAGGCCTAGGGCATTACCATAAAAATGTTTAATAAAAAATAAAGTAGGTATTGTACTCACAAATGACAGAGCTCTGAGGAAGAGGCAAGTCCTCGAAACGCGTCAGCCTTTTGGATGTCTAAACTCCCTATTGCGGACTGTTACTCAGCGCAGTGTTGACCCAGCTGTTCTTTATGATGTGCCTTGACTATATTGTCCTTTGTGAGTACAACACCTACTTTATTTTTTATTAAACATTTTTTATGGTAATGCACTAGGCCTGTGCGTCCTCTGTTTTGTCTTTCCTCATTCAGTATATTTGGATTTCCCCGGTCCATTTGAGGGCAGCAAGGTGTGCATGTTCCAGGACATTCTTAATGTGGTTATTGCCTGCATCGAGTCCATCCCCAAGCGCAGGAGCATTTGTGTTTGCTGGTTCTTAGTAAGCGCTGGTATTAGGAGGAGGGAGAGGACAGTTTGGGTTATCCTGGAGTTCCACTTTAATTATTACTAAAAGAATGAAGAAAACTAAATATGGCTGCTCCTGAATTTTCTATACACGACTACATGGATGAGGAAGGAGAAATATGCTAGAAGATATGAAGATCTGATGCCTACTATAACATAATAAATATATTTTACAGGGATGAAGTAGGTATGACATACGGCACTTATGATTGAACACAGAGGTACACATGACATTCTGATGAACTTGAGGAAAGCCTGTCATGAGGTAAACCCATATGCTTCTATCACTGACCTCCAAAAAATGCTAGTTCCCTGGCTTTCATGCTGCTCCTCTGTCTACGTGACTTTCAAAGGTACGGCAGAACACGCATGCAGTCAGCTGTCAAAAACTGTTGATTTACGTATCTGTTCTGAGTTAACATTCAAAAAATAAGATTCTAAAGTCAGAGGACCAGCAAGAAAGCCAGGTATCTAGTATTTTCTTAGGGAGGCTAACAATGGCAGGTTTTAAATATTTCTCATATGAAAGGTTTCTGGCCACAGTAATGTGAATGGCCAACAAACTGACATGAATAATAGATATATTTACATGAGATAGTTGTGTTGAACCAAGATTCCTATTGTGGCATAAGAAAGATTTCTGAATATCATACCACCCCCCACCCCCCCAACTTTCATGACCCTAAAATGTAATTTGTTTGGATATGTACATACATATAACCCTATAGTGCCTGGAGGATGCGCACAAATTATTTTCCCAGACAGTATCAGAAACCGATGCAGCAAAATTCACAGCTCTAAGGTCTGAAATGCATAGATATTGCAAAATAAAAATATTTTTTAACTTTTGGTGACATTTTACATTGACAAAAGGATCATTCATTTTCAGAATAATTTACAAATACCACGCAGGCTTCAGAAATGGATTTTGACGCAAGCACTGGATGAAGATTAGGGTTTAAAAAAAAAAATGTGAAAAATGTGTGTATATATAAATTATATATATTATATACACATACATCCTTAATTACTTGTCCTCCGATGAACATATTTGCTGTAATTACCTAAAACAGAAAATTGTAATTTCTTCTTCAATATTTGTCAGCAACTAATTAACTGAAAACATTGGCTCCTTTACTGAAACATTTATAGGTTATTAATACAGTGAATATGCAAACAGGCCAGAAAATCACATTCTAAATTGGGAATAAAAGCAGTACTCAGAGAACTATATAAAAGGACTTATTAAGTAAGGCAAAGATCAGCGTGAAAAGTTTTACAAGTTTTTACAAGCAGTAAACTGAATTATGATTGGTCTGCATGAGTAAATGTACCTATAACCATTTTTTTCTTGTAGCTACACTCAACGGTCTACAACTTGCCCGCTCAACAAGAGGCATATTTAGTATAATTTAAAAAATATATGATTATTCAGACACTGGAAAAAATATGTTGCTGCAATATTTATAAAGAAAGAAGAGCTGCAGAGTGCAGTAACTCCTAACAACCAATCAAAAAATAAAGTTTCAATAGCTAAACTGAAAAAATAACATACTGGTTGTCATAATGGATAGCACACAGTCACTGCCCTTTGCATGGTTATTATTAATTTCTTAGTGTATCCCATTTAAAGCTAGGGTCACACATGAATGCATTTTTTTTGCGCTTTTGTGCTCCACGCATAGAGCAGCCCATTCATTTTACGGGGCTGCCCTATGTGCTACAAACACACCAAAGAAGCTTATATGCCTTTGCTGGATGTTGCACTTTATGCATTTTAAACTGCGTTTTGATGCTTTTTCACGCTGCGAAAAAAAACGTCTGCTTGCCATGTTTAGGGTGCAATTACCAATGAATGATACCACAGGCATGACACGTTTTGTGCATGTTCCATGAATGTTCATGTAACATTAAAGTGTGATGCAACCTTAATAATCTTCTTTAGAATTATTTAGTTATATGGCATCATTTGGCAGCTGCCCACACCCCTATCACCATTAAGCATAATTTCCAAAATTTTAAATACTAACATGAGTAAGATATATCCAACCCACCTGATCATATTTCTGGGCCAGTGGGAACTAAAACAAATTAGTTAATTAGCATGACAATTACATCTTACACAATGGACTCAAAGGGCTTGAAAGAGTAATAATAGAAGATGTTATATGGTTGACGTAATTCAGAATAAAAATGTAATGTTCCCCACCTCACACAGTGCTGCATATATTTAATTGAAATTAAATTTTAAAAAATTCATTTCTGAAGCCTTTTAAAAATGAGTTCCATTCAGACTTCACATGGAGACTTAAGTATGCAATGCTGGTGACCATGTCCAACTCCTGAATGGAGACACTATAAAAACTCTAGTGATGGACTCTGCAGTGTACAATGCATTACAAACCCCACCAGCAGTGCATATGGGACAATCGTATTGGAAACAAAAAAGAAAAAAGCCACTGAAAGCAACTGCTACGTAATTGTGACAATATGGTGGCTGCCATTTTCTTGGATAGAACTTTTCGCTTCAGTAGTTGTTCTTGGCTTAGGTGGCCAATCTGGATCCACCAAAAGTTCCTGTGCTAAGTGCATGTATTTGGCTTTGGGCATCTTTTTTCTGCAGAAACACAAAAATGAGCAGAGTCGTCCTCCCCAATGATCATTGGCTTCCTAGGAAGAAAATATACAGTAAGTGATTGGCTTACAGTCTTCTGTATTTAAGTAACAATGAGACGAGTTAAAAATAATAACAAATACATGAAAGCAGCCTAACTTTCATTTCTATTTAATAAAAAAAAAAACAAAAAAAAAAAAACAGACCAGTATATCCAACCCCAAGAGGACATAAGGAAAATATACATCAAGTCCACATTCTTAATACTTTACAGCTTTGATATCATCCATAAGGAGTTCTCTGGGAAACATTATATTAGCAGCACTGGTTAACCATAACAAGATCCTCTCACAAACTCACACCATGCACATCAACACATTCACCAGTCTATCTCAGCAGCTGTTTGTGCAAATGTAGCGGGAAGATGAACACACACAGATAACAAGGCACATGACTCTGCACAGCAGCTAATGCAAAAGATAAAGGGACTGCAGGGTTTAAGCTGCCCAGTGCATATGAACAGTGAAGTTCCAACCTGTGGGGGGTGGGTGACCATGAGGTGGGACTCTCCCTGCTTGTCTCGGTTGAACACAAGCTTCCAGAGTATCATATCAAGGACGACAGTCTGTGAGAAATTGTAGGTGGGTAGGAAGAATTAAAAGGACCAATTCATTAGAAACATGCAAATTATTAAAATTAATATTTAAAACAGGTTATGGTCAACTATTAGAATCACAATTACTGTGCTTTCAATTATCTGGTACCTGGAGAAACCTATTCTAATAGACATATGCTTGTTTGAGATTTTACCTGTCATTATTTAATATATTTCATATGTGGTTCATCAATGAAATTGAAGGTGTTTGTAAAAGGGGTGTTATTTAAGAATGACACCTTAAGGGCTCGTTTGCAAGGACGTGGAATTCCTGTAAATGATGTGCATTTCAAATTCACATCAAATGCAGGTCAGCAGATTCCCATATGCCTTTTAGTTTTTTGTTTTGGATAGATAAGAGAGAAGTTAGGACACTTGTCAGGTTTTTATTACTTTCTGTGTCCCTGTTAGAGAGATACATCCTATTTGTTATGTTTACCTTTATCACATAAAGTGAAGGAAATCCCACATTTTTGGTTGTCCCCAGTGTGAGGAAAAAAGGGGAAATCTTCCAATGGTGACATTAGTACTGGGTACCCTGGTGACAACCAGGGATTCCCTCACTTTTGAGGGATTTCCTCTCATTTTCTGTTCTGGCTATGGGTCAGGGAAGAAATAAAAATCTCCCCAATGGGACACAGATGGCAAAAAACCTTGCAGGGTTATAACCCTTCCTTAATCTATCCAAAGGAAAAAAAAAAACAACTTTTGTCTTTAAACCTGAAGTTTAGATATGATTGTTTTTGCATAGTTAGATTGGAATAGCCAAGATCAGTTTACGTATGCATATCTCATACCTGACTGCTCCCTATGTAAGCTGTAAGTCACTGTAGTAGCTGCCAGGTGCAGCAAAGTAGCTGCAATTCTGCTTAGTAACCAGAGGGTAGCTCACTTGGCACTGCCACCATTCAGAAAAAGCCTTGCATTTTTTCAATGAACAAGGGGGTCTCTAATTTAACAAAGTGGACCAGTAACAATCTTCACTTTTTTTTTATTAAAATATATTATACTTACCTTCTCTGTGCAATGCATTGCACCGAGGGGCCCAGAACCTCTTCTTCTGAGGTCCCTCACTGGTGCTCTCCGCTCCTCCTCTTCTGCGAGTGCCCCCACTGCACGTCACATGCTATAGGGGCATTCATGTGGGCACGCTCCTGAGCCTGGCTATGCAAGTCCACAAAGCGTGACTCGGCTCACAGACTAATGTACATGTTAAATGTGCTACGATGGAATGCCCTGGAGTGAATGAGCTCTGTATCTGATGAATGCTGGACAAACATTAAATATAACTGCACCTCATCAAATAGCACAAACCAGTGAATGTTGGTACCTTCACTGTTAGCGTGAGGAAGGATTACAACAGATGACTGTAAAACCTGACAGAGGCTCTGTTTGAGAGATTCCTTTACTTCCAGTCTAGTAAAAAGATTTGTTTCCAAGGACAACTGGAAATTTCTTTAACAGGAACACAGACATAAATAAAAAGGTTTTAACTAGGGGAATGCTTAAACCGGTCAATATTTTTATTGCTGTTTCCCTGCTGCAGACCTTCCATCACTACCTGACTGGTAAAATGTTGTCTATAAAACATGAAGATGAAATCTCACACAGCATTAAAACCTGACAGGGGTTCTAACCCGTCCCATTCTATCCAAAACAAAAACAGAAAAAAAACTTTGAGAAAATTTTTGTAGTTGTGTCCACAGGACAAGGATTACCATATGGGCCCTGTTTCACAGTACAGACAGCTATGTTCTAAGACTATTAGCATTCACAAAGGAATCTGCATGATGTGTAACAAATATTGTGGATTCTTTAGCATATATCCATTAGAACAGACTCCACAGTAAACAGCTTTGATTCATATTGCAATTATATATTTAAAAAGGCATAGTTTGGGACATCTCTATTCAAGGAAAGTAAAAAAATGTTCAGAGATGTCCTCAAAGCATGCCTTCGCTGCATAGTTAATTATTATTCAAAATATATGTGCTCTAATTTATGTCAGCATAATAATAAATGACCACTGTGCTTGACACATGACAGGAAGTCTGAAACTGTGCACAGTTCAGGCTAAAGTTGAGAAATTAAATCTAGAATGCTTAGCAGATGTAATTCTAAAAATGCAATTATTTTACTAATACGCCTGTAAAATTAAGTAAAAAATGTTGCCAATACTGTGTACATTTTTCTATTTGGTTCAGACTCTCTGGTAATGCCATAATCACCTTTAAACACAACGAGATCCATTTATAGGCACTAGAAACCTTTATATGCATACTGTTTTATTTGAAGTTTATCACATTTCTCCAACACTTAACATAGATCTTAGAGCCACTGAAGTAAAAAATCCATCCTAAACACACGTGAGGATTGGCCTTCATCTTTTAGTATTCATAACAACATTGCGACTTTTGTCATTTTGGTCATTTCAAATAGCGCACCAACTACTTCACTATAATAGATTTGAAGTGAGCCTTTATCAATAGCAGGACTAGATTGTCTCTAATTGGTTGGTCCAAGGAACGTTTTCACCTGTTCATTTCAAACAAAAACATCCCCATGCCAAAAAGTGTGCATGCCTTATTGTTAAATAAAAGCAGCAATGCATGCCTGCAATGAGCACGCGCTTCAAAACACAGCTTTGCTGCAGTACATAAGGGCAAGAGGCATCAACAACAAACACATCATACTCTGACTTCCTGTGCTATAAAGCAGCATGCTTCACAGAAATACGTGCGGCATCATTTGTTTGCTTTCTTAAAGCATCAGGCACTTTTTTTTTTAAAGCCAAGTTTAAGCCAGTTTTAAACAAGTTTTGTTTGCAAGGAAAAATTTTTTATACTGTTATTATGCCTTTAATAATCCTAAACCAATAATCCTATTTTTTTGTGAAAGTGACATTTTAAAGCCACAGCTCATCATTCAAGCGAAAGTTGGATCAGTACACTATATAGAGTGCTTTGCGTAACATAAGCAGTCACCCCACTTTGAAATTTGTAGTGGTAAAACCTGGGACTAAAATAAATTTGCGCTATTCTGACACTGGTATGCGCAAAACAGCTTGAATCTAAACATTGGTAGTTTTCCAAATTGTGTACAACCACCATTTCAAAGGTTTTGATTGTGTTAAGTATTCAAACATTTAAACAAAAGCACACCTATTTCCATTCAATAAATGCACTTTTTTTTTTGCAGTAAAAGAAAAAAATGCATTTCATTTTTTTTTCCTATGAGCTTGTAAATTAGTGCATCAACGATCAGCAGACAGCAGATGCAATGTCAGGCTCTTGCAGACTGTCAGGGTAGCTATCTGCCTGTATCTTTGATACGGGCAAGCAGTTACTTCAGTCCACAAAGCTCAAAGGACAAGAGTGCTCACCAGCAACCTTGCAGCTCACTGAGAATCACAAGCAGTTAGCCACAGCTGGTAGTACTAAAAATGGGTGGAACATGTAACATTTTCCAAAAGGTAAACTCCCTTAAGGAGAAAGAACAATCAAAGAAAAGTCAAACAGAGAGCTACGGAAAACACCAATCAGGGTTAAGTTAAGCTGGGAAAAATAAATCTCAAACTTTAAATGTCTCCACAAAAATCAGAGTTCTAACTAGGGTTGCCACCTCATCCCTTTAAAAACAAACACATTAATTGCACAGGTTCTGGGCCTGATTAAGATGGTAATTAAACTCAGTTGGTGCCTTATCTGTGTAATTAATATATGTTTGGGTTTAGAGGGTGAGGTGGCAACCCTAGTTCTAACACTAAAAGGTTTAAAGCTGTAATTACAGCCAAATATGATACTATCAAGGTAAAAGCTGGTGCAACCAACAAATTCAGTTTTTGCTTTTTTTTTTTAATTACACTTTTATGCACCTTCAAAATGTTAAATATCAAATTAAATGGCATCAATCCCATTTAAATTCATTTTAATTTCAAATTGTAACACTACAAAATTATAAAAAAAAAATACAAACTAGTCTAATGCTCATGCAAAGCACTTTATATGTGATTCATGCGTACATCTCAAGAAACCACTCCTGTCTGAAGCCTATACTATTATTATATTAATATTACCGAAAGCTTCTAGGTCTTACCTCTACCAAAACTGATGCAAGTGCATTTCCAATAATAATGAACAGCATTACAAGGCGCCATTGAAATGGGACACAGACCAGCTGAAAAAAATACAATATATAGAGTGAAAGACAGTCAATCATACTTGAGTATGATTGTACTTAGAGTACATCTTACCTCAAAAAAGCTGTCAATTGAGTTTATAGGGTACAGCATGAAGAATAGTATTAAGGCATAGAGAACCAACACTGAGATTACAAAGAGATCTAAAGGAGAGAATGACAAAAGGACATTAAAATCATTATATGTTGAGTCTCTAGAAAACAATTTTGGATTTTCCTATGATGTTTTCCCAAAAATACAACTGGAGGGGGAGGGGGGTTACTGATGACCTGTGAAAGCATGTATCCCCACTCCTCCTCTGTTAGTAGAGATAAGCATATAGTGTCGGCACATTGCGCTGAGTAATTCCCGAGCTAGGCTATTTCGGAAGTTATCTGTATGGATGGCTGTGGCACATACACCCCCTTCTCTCATGCTCATGCATGAGACTCCTAATTAGTCTGTCAGTCACAGGAGAGGGGGTGTGGTGACATGTTTTTCATGAGTCGGGCTTTTTTACTGTAGGAAAGCAGAGAGAATTTCAGATGACTGGCTGCTTCTTTTTCGGCCAGACCAGGGACAGAAGATATCTGCTGCTATGCTGTGTGAGGTAGACTAGTCATTTAAATTTTTTTGGAGTTTGCAACCACTTTAACTGCTTGCCAACCGCATTACTTAGATGTATGGCGGAAAGGCGGCTCTCCTGCGATGATCACGTACCTAGTACATGATCCATTTCTCCTGGTTAAAGGGTGCGCATGCCCGCTTCCCGAGCTGTGCGGTGATTAGACACAGAAGCCAATCGGCGGGTCCCGGCCAATGATTGACGACCGGGACCCATTAATTAAATGTAGAGCCTGACAAGACAGAGTTCTGTGTACGTAAACACCACAGAGCTCTGTCTTGACAGTGGGGATGTGAAGGTTTTTGTTTCCCTGAAAAGCAGGGAATAAAAACCGGCACATCCCTCAGTAAAATTACAACACAGTAAGCACACAAAGCACTATTAGGCACACACTTAACCCTTTGATTGCCCCTAGATATTATTCCATTCCCAGCCAGTGTCATTAGTACAGTGTTGGTGTATATCATTAGCACTGATCCCACAAAGTGTAAGTTAGTGTCAGTTAGTGTCAGATTGACTATACTATCATAGCATGGATATGTTTTATAGCAGAAAGTAAAAACTTTCAGGTCTTTGTTTATATAATAAAATATAAATATAATTTTAAAAAAAGCCCAGAGATGATCAAATACCGCCAAAAGAAAGCTCTATTTGTGTGAAAAAAATTGATAAATTTCATTTGGGTACAGTGTTGCATGACCGTGCAATTGTCAGTTAAAGTAACGCAGTGCCAAATAGAAAAAAATGGCCTGGTCATGAAGGGGGTAAAATATTCCAGAGATGAAGTGGTTAAAGCATAAATTAAATCTCTAGCAGTCAAATCAAATAAGGATAAAGACCAGTTCCTCGCCATATTATATGTACAGAATTTTTCACTTAAAGCTCTCTATAGCAAGGAATAGAGGTGGGTGTAACAATACCTAAATATAAACATCTCCACTACACAAGAAAACAAAAATAGTACAGCTGTGTAAAAAAAAAAAAACACGTACAGTTTTTGTAGCTCGGCTGGCGAAATGGTTTTCCTTTTGAAAATACAATTGCCACAATGAGGTACTGGAAGCTGGATATATAGAACAGGGTTGTGTTCTCATAGTTTCTAATGTTATGCTCATCAATCTCAGTGTGATTTTCATGACCATCTAAGGAGACATTGCATACACTGGAAGAGAAGAATAGAAAGATCATAACAGGTGTAATAGGCCACAAGTAGAGGACTTGTTTTAAAGCGGGACTATACTCTACATATAATAATAATCACTTCAGTGATGTGGTGTACATTAATACCCTCGCCAGCCGTTGACCTCTTTGGCTGGTTTAGATTTTCGGCCACTTTGAATGGCCAGGCAGGCCGACGTCACTCCAGTATATGCAGATTTCCGCTGTGCATGCAAAGCTCAGTTTACATTGCAAACTGGTAAAAATACTTTAATGCAGAAAAATATGTCTTCTGTACTAAAAAAAAAAAAAATCTGCCTGTTCATAAGTTTTTAATTTGTGTGTAAAGTTCCACTTTCAATAATGGCTATAAACAGTAAGACAATGACACTTACTTGCTGCTGGGTGTCCAGACTTCGTACCAGGGTTCCTGTTTCACAAGCAGAAAAGCCATGGTTTGGAATGCCAAGCAAATTAATATTTGGGAAAGGACAGAAAATAGAAGGGGCCCAGATATTAGACCGGATGGGGGTCTTTGTGCTACCAACTCTTTCCAGGCTGGGTTTAAACTCACTGCAAATGAAATGAAAGTTCACTAAATCTCAAATACACATTCAATACAGGAATATATGATTTATTCTTAATTATAGAAATACGATAATTTGATTTTAAATAAAATATTGTTAGCTTAATGAATGTATTATTACTAGAGTGCTTTAAACTATCTAGAAACTTGCAAAATGGTGTTTCTATCTGCACAGTAGTGATTTTTACACATTTGAATTAACACAAAAGTGAATTTTTTGGCATGTCTGGAGAAGCATTAAAAAAACACACATGCTAGCATTGACTAAGATATATACCAGCTCAAGAAAAAAAAAGCAGCAGACATGCCTGAGGCATGGGGAAATATTATACCAGTGTGCTTTCACACAAAGGACTCAAAAAGAAATGGGAAACAGAAGTAGTATCATCAGAGGAAAAAACACAAATAGAAACAGCAAGCAATATCCTCTGTCTGCCATGAAATATATTTTTTTCCAAAAGCTCCTAACTCAGAATTCCCCTAAATTTTTAAATAAAGGGCTAGTTTACTGTCCAGTTCACATGCACTGGTGTCAATGATCCGTGGGAGTAATAAATGCTCTGACGTCAGTGGGTGAGATAAATGCCCCAGCACTAGTGGGCGTTTAGAAATGCCCCAGCACTAGTGAGCGTTAATAAATGCCCCAGCACTAGTGAGCGTTAATAAATGTCTCAGCACTAGTGGGCGTTAATAAACGTCCCAGCACTAGTAGGCGTTATTAAACGCCGCAGCACTAGTGGGCGTTAATAAACGCCCCAGCATTAGTGGCCGTTAATAAATGCCCCAGCATTAGTGGGCGTTAATAAATGCCCCAGCATTAGTGGGCGTTAATAAATGCCCCAGCATTAGTGGGCGTCAATAAATACCCCAGCATTAGTGGGCGTTAATAAATGCCCCAGCATTAGTGAGCGTTAATAAATGCCCCAGCATTAGTGGGCGTTAATAAATGCCCCAGCATTAGTGGGTGTTAATAAATGCCCCAGCATTAGTGGGTGTAACAAACACCCCTACAACTTTATAGTAAGAGATACTCCTGAATCAGTGGTCCACAAACAAAAATGCTCCTACATTGTGTCAGTGTCAGTCAAGAGACAGTATTGGATTGTATTAAATGACATCAGGACAACCAACAACTCAGTCCTCCTGTTCCATGCCCTTAAGACATTCTGTTGTAGGGACCGTTTTAGAAACCTTCTACTCATAATTCCAAAAAGCATTTTTGCTGCCACCTCAGGCCACAAGCTCTTAGTTATACAGTGCCTTGAAAAAGTATCCATACCCCTTGAAATTTTCCACATTTTGTCATGTTACAACCAAAAACGTAAATATATTTTATTGGGATTTTATGTGATAGACCAACACAAAGTGGCACATAATTGAGAAGTGGAAGGAAAATTATAGTTTTCAGTATTTTTTACAAATAAAATATTTGAAAAGTGTGGCGTGCATTTGTATTCAGCCCCCGAGTCAGTACTTTGTAGAACCACCTTTCGCTGCAATTCCAGCTGCAAGTCTTTTTGGGGATGTCTCTACCAGCTTTGCACATCTAGAGAATTACATTTTTGCCCATTCTTCTTTGCAAAATAGTTCAAGCTCTGTCAGAGTGGATGGAGAGCGTCTGTGAACAGTAATTTTCAAGTCTTGCAACAGATCCTCAATTGGACTTAGGTCTGACTTTGACTGGGCCATTCTAACACATGAAATTGCTTTGATCTAAACCATTCCATTGTAGTTGTTGTTCTGCTGGAAGGTGAACCTCCGCCCCAGTCTCCAGTCTTTAGCAGACTTTAGCAGGTTTTCTTCTAAGATTGCCCTGTATTTGGCTCCATCTTCCCATTAACTCTGACCAGCTTCCCTGCCCTTGCTGAAGAAAAGCATCCCCCACATGATGCTGCCATCACCATGTTTTACGGTGGGGATGGTGTGTTCAGGGTGATGTTACGTTTTCCGCCACAGATAACATTTTGCTTTTAGGCCAAAAAGTTCAATTTTGGTCTCATCTGACCAGAGAACCTTCTTCCACGTGTTTGCTGTGTCCCCCACATGGCTTCTGACAAACTGAAAACGGGACTTCTTATGGCTTTCTTTCAACAATGGCTTTCTTCTTGCCACTCTTCCATAAAGGCCAGATTTGTGGAGTGCATGACTAATAATTGTCTCGTGGACAGATTCTCCCACCTGAGCTGTGGATCTCTGCAGCTCCTCCAGAGTTACCATGGGCCTCTTGGCTGCTTCTCTGATTAATGTTCTTCTTGCCTGGCCTGTCAATTTAGGTGGACAGCCATGGTGGGGATGGTGTGTTCAGGCATGTGCAGTGTTAGTTTTCCGCCACACATAGCATTTTGCTTTTAGGCCAAAATGTTCAATTTTGGCCTCATCTTGGCTGCTTCTCTGATTAATGCTCTCCTTGCCAGGCCTGTCAGTTTTGGTGGATGGCCATGTGTTGGTAGCTTTGCAGCTGTGTCATACTCTTTCCATTTTCGGATGATGGATTGAACAGTGCTCTGTGGGATGTCCAACGCTTGGGATATTTTTTTTCATAACCTAGCCCTGCTTTAAATTTCTTCACAGCTTTATTCCTGCCCTGTCTGGTGTGTTCCTTGGCCTTCATGATGCTGTTTGTTCACTAATGTTTTCTAACAAACCTCTGAGGGCTTCACAGAACAGCTGTATTTATACTGAGATTAAATTACACACAGGTGGATGCTATTTACCAATTAGGTGACTTCTGAAGGCAACTAGTTCCACTAGAATTTAGTTAGGGGTATCAGAGTAAAGGGGGATGAATACAAATGTACGCCACACTTTTCAGACATATGTACAAAAATTTTGAAAACCATTTATTATTTTTCTTTCATTTCACAATTATGTGCCACTTTGTGTTGGTCTATCACATAAAATCTCAATAAAATACAATTATGTTTTTGGCTGCAACATGACAAAATGTGGAAAATTTCAAGGGGTATGAATACTTGTTCAAGGCACTGTATAACTAAGAGCTTGTGGCCTGAGGTGGCAGCAAAAATGCTTTTTGGAATTATGAGTAGAAGGTTTCTAAAACGTAGATTTAGCCTTCTATTCTAAGGGGTAACAAAATAGCCTTACCCACAGCCAAGCAGCCAAGATGAGGCCTTACCCACAGTCACTTATTGGATGTAAGCATCCAAGTAGTACTAAACAAAACCTTCACCTTAAAAAGCTGAATGTTCCACATGTTTTTAGCAGGGCATTTCCACTGACAACATTTCAGTCATAAAAATCTGCACAAGTGTACAGAGAAGACCCCAAGTGTGAAAGTTGCTAGGCAGAGACCCTAAAGGTGTCCATGGAGAAACTATGGGCATGTGAAAGATCCTCCACGTTTCTGCTTGCTTTGTTATTTCCATTTGTATAACCCCTCCTCCTGTCATGCGATGAGCAGAAACCTTAATTCTTTGGCAAATGCCAACAAGAGCGGGAAGTAAAATGGTTTCAACCAGCATAAGTTAAACCTAAAATAAAGCCTCCAGATGTACGTCCAAGGCATCCTTAACCATTAGCCGCCCGGCCAATGGCCGTTTGGCGGCTTCAGATGTGCCTCTCCGTTCCGGGTACACGCCATTTGGCGTGCTCCCGCACATGCGCCGTTTGCGCTAATGCAGAGCGGCGCAGCAGTGCGATCTGTCACCGGCCGTGCACCTGGGACACGGCCGATGACAGATCCGAGTACCGGCTCCCGTTGCTGGTACCATGTGACCTGCTGTGACCAATCACAGCAGGTCACATGACAGTTGTATACAATGGATCGCTTCATTCATAATGCCATCCATTGTATACTAGTGCCTAGCTGTGAATGGTCACAGCTAATCACATGCACATGTCATGTGATTAGCTGTGACCAAATCACAGCTAAGCACAAAAAAAAAAAAAAAAAGCTGAATGAATCGATTTCATTCAGGCAAATGCTTGCTTATAGCAAAGTCATTCTTTGCTATAAGCAAATTGTGTAAAAAAAAAAAAAAAATACTGATCACTTCCCCAAAGTAGTACAATGTTACTATGGTAACATTGTACTACTTTGGTCATAGTAAAATATGAAAAAAAAATCTTAAAAAAAAATGTAATAAAAAATTAAATATGATAAAAAATTAAAAAAAAAAAAAAAAAATATATATATATATATATATATATATATATATATATATATATATATATATATATTTTTTTTTTTTTTTTTTTCCATACTGTCACCAGTCAGTGTCCCTGTTCACCGCCATGCCAGTTATATGATGACGCTGTACTGCACTGGTGACAGTATGTAAAAAAAAAAATAGTGAAAATAATTTTTTTAATTTTTTCATTTTCCGAAAAATTATGACAAAAAAATACAACTTCAAAAAACTCGCCATGCCTCTTATGAAGTACGTCGGACTGTCTACTCTGCAATAAGGGGTCATTTGGGGATATCTGTACTATTCTGACATTCTTGGACCTCAAGAAATTAGATTGGCCGTCAGTACTTCAGGATTGATCAATATTCAGATCTATACCATAGTTTGTGAACTCTATAACTTTCCTACAAACTAAAAAATATATCCTAATTTGGGTTATTTCCACCAAAGACATGTAGCAGAATACATCTCGGCCTAAATTTATGAAGAACAATTATTTATTTGTAAACTTTTATAACAGAAACAAAGAAAAATGTGTTTTTTTTTCAAAATTTTTGGTCTTTTTTTGTTAATTTAGCAAAAAATAAATACCACCAGAAGAAAGCTCTAGTTGTGTGAAGAAAATGATAAAATTTTAGTTTGGGTACAATGTTGTATGACCGCGCAATTGTCATTCAAAGTGTGAGAGCGCTGAAACCTGAAAAATGGCCTGGGCAGGAAGGTGTGAAATTGCACGGTATTGAAACGGTTAAATACCGAGACCTCGTTCACTGGGCGCATAATAATCTTTATAGAGAATGCCAAGTCCAAATATATACTCCAACACTGAACTCACTCTACATGGGGTAGTTCTGAGCATACTTTTTTGGTGGAATGAACACCTTGCCAAGGTGAACCCAGTCCATATAGAATGCATCCTTTAAACGAGGATGTACAGGGAAGGATTATGAATGCTGTAGTAGACGCCATGATGAAAAGCCTACAACCTTTGGAATAGAAGACTCGGGAAGTGGAAACTTTAAATTAGTCCAACCTCTTCCATGACAAAACTCACAAAAGGTCCTTTTGGATCAGAGGTGAACCCTGACACTTCAGATTTGATTCATTGGATGAGGATTGTACTGCATCCCCTTCTACTGGAACCTACCCATCTTGCTCTACCTCATCCTCTTCTCTATTAAATAAGGAAAGGGAAGGAATGAAGGAATACTTCTATTTGCGACAAAGGAGGTCCAAACTCGCAAGTATTCCAAAAAGCTGCTGAGCTTACCTATAGCAGACAAGAATTCCTCTCATCACTATGTAACTAGAGGAAGTTGTCCCGGAGGTAGTGCGATACCCATTGGAGGGAGTAAGAGCCATATTAAACAAACTGATCCCCAGGGTAAACAATGTAGATGGGACTGCACCCAGGACCATCTCTACGTAAGAATTAAGGTATATGGGACTCCTCACCCCTTACATCCCCTTCCCTTCTGCAGTCAGGAAGACACTGGCCTGCTGACATGTTATTGGGACACTTGTTGGATGGAGCGGTCCTAGTCAGCCAAGAGGGCAATGTGCCAAGAAACACTAGTGAGCTGGTTACCACAGGAGATTGCCCACTTCAAAATTACCAGTTTCCAACAGACCCACAAAAGGAAAGTGTGCATTTGTGGGGCTTCTGTACTACATGCTGTGACCAGTAGTCCCACAATAAAGGTATGACTGTGACCTGGAGTCCCATCAGCAAGGTTGCCGTACAAGGGCTCTTTCTGCTATGGTCTGCCAATGTCCAAGAGTCATATCCTTAGCCATTGACCTTCTCTTGTTCCTGCCTGCAACAGCTAGATAAAAACGGTTTCTGCCCACTGCCTCATCGCAATGCAGTGCCAGTTCAGCAACGACCATCATTCCCGCGAGAGTCCGCACCCTGTCGCTTTTACAGGAGATCCAAGAAGGACACGACCACAAAGCTCTTCCCCATTTGTTACATCACAAGCTGTACTGCATATGCAACTAGGTCATTAAAGTGAATGCAGGAGGTAGAGAACTATCTCTGCCACCTTTATTTGGCAGTCTGAGCCTCCGAAGTTACCCCTCAGCTCTGGTACTGCTATGGGAGGATTATAAAATGTAAAGTAAAGCAAGAAAAGTAAAAATAAAAAGCTGCAAAGCAGTTACGGTGTCACCAGAAGGGCTACCACAGGGCACTAACCAGTACAGCTGCAGGACCCTCTAGGCGGTCAAATCTTCTCCTACCAAGGCGGACTTTGTCATAGAGGGCCTTCAGGGATTAGATTTCTAAGCTGGGGATCACTGCTGGTTCACCAGGCAATATATCATTGCACGGGGTTCCAAAATGCAGGGTCCAGGGCCGACCTGCAACATTATAGGCCATTCCTGCATAGTCCCATGCGGGGTCCAGGTACCATTCCCCTGAGTGACCATTAGCCAAAGGAATGGATTTGGAGAAAACTAGTCTCCTCATCCTGGGTGGATCCTTTGAGAAGCTGGCTATTTATTGTGCAGAGAGCTGCTTAGTTGTGATCATTACCTTTAGCCACTAGCAAAAAAAGTAAGCCTTGCCTACTGGGGAGGGGTTATGCTGGGAGGGGACTTCTTGACATATGATAAAGAAACTGGAGTTTCGCATGCTGGAAACTGGATTTGTAAAGAGACAGGTTACAGCTAAAAGGTACATGATGTGACAAGGGCAGTTGGGGCTTCTAAAAATTTAGGAAAAATTAAACAATATTCTGAAGCGTAAATCAGTCTATATCACTGTCCTCTGTAGACGGTAAAATGATCCGGCAATAAATGTTGTGGCTAAAAGTTCAGACTGAGACCTGATTCACACATGTGCCGTACGGATTGAAGCTCAGGTTTCACAGATACTGTAATTGATACAGTAGTTGTTCAACGGTTCATGGCAGGTTTACATCAGGTTCAGGACAGGATTAGGTCAGGATTTTATCCTGTTCACACATGTGCGGTTTAGTGCCGGTTCACATACATGCAGATTGAACCGCATCCAATCCGCATGACATTTTAAAAAAATATTGCTTCTTATGGTGCCCGTTCACATGTCCGTTGCACTGGCGGTGCAGATTCAGTGCGGTTTGAAAAAGAGTCATATACCGTTTCTGAGCAGGTGTGGATTACAGGCTATTGAACTCTATGGGAACGGTTTCTAAACAGCATATGTGTGAACAGGATAAAATCCTGAGCTAATCCTGTCCTGAACATGATGTACACCTGACATGAACCGGTGAACAACTACTGTATCAATTAGCTGTGAAACCTGAGTTTAATTTAAATCCACACCGCACATGTGTGAATCGGCTCTTAGAAACGGCTCCCGATGGGGAGGAGCCTAACCATGGCGGCGCCGGAGAGCACGATGTGACTGCTCTCCGACAACCTCCAAGCAAAGACCACCACGGAAACCCCCTATGTTTACACCTGTGGAGACCTACCTGAGCAAGGAGGTCTCCAGGGGGAGAGATGCCGGCGCTCTGAAGGGAAGGGAGCGGAGCTCAGGGAGGTGATCGCGCTGCGGTGACCCGCGATGAGCTGTTTGGTTGCCGGGGAGATGGAGTAAGGAGGAGCGATCACGTGGGTTGGCCGCAAGGGAGCTCTGGGAAGCTGAGACGCCGGCCGGTTCCCTGTCAAGTCCCGGGTCCCAGATAGGAGAGCAGAGACGCCGGCTTAAAACCCAAACCTACCGTACAGGAGAGGAAAGAGGAACAGGACCCACATCCACAGTTCATAGGAGACCCTGCAGGAATCCCCCAGAGACATTGGCCAGGTGTAATGAGTGGACGGTTGAGGATCTAAGTCGACCCACTGGGTGAGTGGGTGAAGAAGGGTGAGTCCACACGCAAGAACCATATGTAATTATTTAAGCTTGCTGACCTGTGGGAAAGGACTTTAAAATTGCCCAAAGGGGGATTCCCAGGGGATTTGGAAAGTGAGAAGTGGGAAAAGAAAAGGAAGTGTTAAATTGACAGAGCCTGTCTGACATCATTACCCCAATATACAGCTTAAAATTTCCCTCTGATTAAAGAGCACAGTCAGTGCAGAAGATATGAAGAATAAAAGTGCTAAAGGAAGTGGGCTTAAAGGGTCCCAGACGGGTACAATTAAAAAATACACCTCCCAGGGGAATGCGACTACAGAAAGGGCCAATAGTGGAAATGAAAAAGGGGAAATGGAAACCTCCTTGGAGAATAGTCCTAGAATGTCATTGGGCCTGGAAAGTAGTAACCAACAGTGGATAGAAAATTCCGTGAGGATAGACCTGGCAAAAGATCTACAAGTGCCAAATAAAAGAGAGATGGCTGAAATGTTTAAGGACCTGAAAAAAAAATATTAAACAAGAAATGACAAATATACGTCAGGACCTAGGGCACCTGCTAATGAGAACGGAAGAAATGGAGGGAAAAATTAACAAACATACCCAAGACATTACAGACTTAGAAAAAAGGTCCGCTATGATGAGGAATATGCAGAAACAACTGCAGTACAAAATAGAAGTATAGGAGAACAGGTCCAGGAGAAGCAACTTGAGGATAAGAGGAATCCCAGATATCCTGAAAGGGGGAGAACTACAAGAAATAGTCTGTAAAATGTTAAACTCCATCATGGACAGACCTGAAACAGAGGAAATTAAACTGGATGGAGTTTTTAGAGCAGGAAAGTTCCAACAAGGTAATGCGAAGGAAAAATCAAGAGATGTGATTGTTCAGTTGCAAAAATATGGAGATAAGGAAGAGATTTGAAGAAGGACTAAAGGAAGAACAACTATTCAATATGGAGATATAAATTTCCAGATTTTTGCGGACTTATCGCACGAGACTTTGTGGAGAAGAAGAGCTTTGAGGCCCCTATTAGAGCAGATGAGATTAAGGAATGTGCAATACAGATGGGGTAACCCAGAGTGTTTAATCGGTTGGAAGAACGGTGTTACAGCATATTTGAGATTTCCTGAGGACTTAAGAGACCTCTGTGACAGACTGGAATTGCAGAGAACGAGGATCAGTGGATGGGAAACAGAGATAGAAATAGGTATTGGGGGAAAAGAAGCATGGCAGGAAGTAGGTAGGGGAGGGGTAGCGAGGAGTTAGTTGGGGTAGTGTGATTTTTTTTTTTTTTTTTCCCTAACTTTCTCTCTAACTCGCACCGCTAAGGATAAAGAAATAAAGCAAGCGTGGGAAACCGTGGTGGTTGGAGGGGGGGTGAGCCGTACATGGGAGGAGTTCAATCCCCAGGTATAAAAATCAAAGGTGGGTTTATTACCACAAATGATTGATAGGCAGCTTGAAGGCCTAAATAGGGGGGGGGGGGGGTGGAGTAAGTAGGAGGGGTGAGAGTGGGAGGGTAACCAGGGGGAGTGGGGGGGGGGAAACATGATAAGAGGGTTAGGGGGGATTTTAGGGTTAAGCCTCTGCACGCTAGAGTGGGGAATAAGAATAAATCGATACAAGACTGATGGAAAATTTGCGATTTTTAACATATAATGTAAAAGGTTTGAACTGCCCAGGGAAGAGGTTTAAAGTTTTCAAGGAGTTGCAGCATAGAGAGGCTTTAGTGGTTTTTTTGCAGGAGACTCACTTAGAGATTAAATCAAACGTAAAGTTGTACTCAAGAAATTATCCAACATGGTTCTGTGCTGATTCCCCAATTAAAAGAGCTAAGGGTGTAGCAATAGGGTTTGCAAAGAATATAAGGTGGGAGATTGAAGATAGAGAAACAGACCCGGAGGGGAGATTTCTATTTTTGAAGGGTAGATTACAAGAACAGAAATGTACAATTGTGAATATCTATTGCCCAAATAAGAGACCGGAGGTATACCTGAAGGGAGTTTTGAGAAAATTGATGGCATTTAAGGAGGGTCTTCTGATAGTGGCGGGGGATTTAAATTTTTGCATGGACCCACAAATGGGCACGACATCATCTGTGCAGAGAGAGGGAGGTAGAGCTTTGAAAACCCTGAAGGGCGTGTTGCATGAGTGTCAATTGGTGGATATTTGGAGGGTGACACATGGAAAAGAGAGAGATTACACATACTTTTCTAATGCCCACGGGATGTATTCCAGACTGGACTACATATTAGTTGACCACCAACTCATAGATAGGGTGGACAAAATAGAAATTGAAGAGATTTCTATCTCTGATCATGCTCCGGTTACATTGAAACTGAGGTGGGGGAGATGTTGGTCAGGAGGGACAGGATGGAAGTTGAACGAGGCTATTGTTGGAGGAGGAGAAGAGAAGAATCTTTAATAAAGTTGCTAGTGAGAGATATAGATGGGCAGATAGACCAGGTAGATATTTGATGAGAGCTTTGAGGAAAAAGAAAAACAGGAATTATGTAGAAAAAATAAGAAATCCCAAAGGAGAAATGGTTTATTCTACCAAAGAGATCACTAGGGTGTTCAAAGAATACTATAGTAAGTTGTATAATATTGCCACTCAAGACCTAGTCAATACAGGTGGTAAAGAGAGTAGAGAAAAAAGAAGAGTGTATCTTAAAAACGCAGGATTACCGAAGTTAAGTGAGGATCTATTGAATTCCCTAGATATGGAAATAACGCAGGAAGAAATAAAAAGTGCATTAAAAAGTACCACAAAGGGGAAAAGCCCAGGCCCAGATGGATATACAGTGAGGTACTATAAAAAATATAGTGACTTGTTACTACCAAAAATGGAGGAATATATGAATGCCCTGGGAGGAGAGATGGAGATGAGGCGGGAATCTTTACAGGCCCATGTGGTATTAATCCAAAAGGAGGGGAAGGATGCTTCTCAATGCTCCAGTTATAGACCAATATCACTTCTGAACATCGACACAAAGTTATATGCAAAGGTCTTAGCAAATAGATTAAAAGATCTAATGCCAGATTGGATCCAGGCAGATCAGGTGGGATTTGTGCCAGGAAGAGAGGGCAGAGACAACGGTTTAAGATCTCTGTTGCTTATCCAGAAGGCCAAGAAGGGGAAAACGCCGGTAGTGGTGCTTTCGATTGATGCTGAAAAAGCATTTGATAGAGTAAACTGGAGCTTTATGATGGATACCCTAGAGACTTTAGGAGTGGGAGCAAGAATGAGAGAGTGGATAGGAAAGCTGTACAGAGAACCTTCCGCGGTTATAGTGGTTAATGGGGAGAAGTCAGATACTATAGGAATGTCAAATGGAACTAGACAGGGATGTCCACTGTCCCCATTGCTGTATGTACTGTCGCTGGAACCTTTGCTGGCAACAATTAGGAAGAATATAGATATAACAGGGGTAAAGATAGGAGGTGAAGAACATAAAGTGGCAGCTTTCGCTGACGACCTGTTGTTTTATGTGGGAAATCCGAGGATAACACTTCCCAACTTAATGAAGAGCTTAAATGAATATGGGGAGCTAGCAAACCTGAAAATTAATCCATCAAAAACTGAGATTTTAAATGTTAATCTCCCAAGTAGCGAAAAAGAAAAAATACAAAAAGAATTCCCTTTTATATGGAAAAATAGAGAGATAAAGTATTTAGGGGTTAAATTATCTGCTTCTCATACGAACTTATATAAGTTAAACTATATTCCCCTCTTAAATGAGATCAAGGAGGAATTAAGGAAATTGGGAAGAGGTAACCCGTCTTGGATAGGGCGTATAAATCTGATAAAAATGGTAATCGTACCTAAAATCTTATATAAATTTCAGATGGTCCCAGTTAAAATCCCGGAGGTATTCTTTAAAGTAATAAAAAAGATGCTAACAAGATATATATGGAAAAATAAAAAACCTAGAATATCATACGACCTACTGAGTAGAAATAAGGAGAAGGGAGGATTGGGAATGCCAGACATAAAGAGGTACTATAGAGCTGTAATCTTAGCGAGAATGTACGATTGGACACACAACCCAGAGGGGAAAAGGTGGGTTAAGATTGAAAATGAATTAAGCGGATCTACCCTGAGTAAAAATATATGGGTCCCAGCAAAGTATAGAGGTTTAAAAGATTCCACAAGTGTTTTCACTGTAAATGTTTTTAAGGTGTGGGATAATTTGCACAAACATATGAAATGGGATTGCAATTCACAATTAATATCACTTAGGAACACAGATTTTTTTCCCCCAGGTAGGGAAGAGAGTATAGGAAAATGGTTTAAAAAAGAGAATATTCAACTGAGAGATAGAATGGATGGACAGCAGTTGAGAACACTTAAGGACTTGAAAACAGATAAAAGAGAACTTTTTATTAAAATAGATGAATGGAGATATCACCAATTAAAACTTTTTGTTAGAAATCTTCCGAAACCTTTGAGAATGAGAAGGGATTGGAACTCGTTCGAGAGGTTGCTAGACGCACGTGGAGATGGGAAACGGGGCACAGCTAAGGTATATAAGATTCTCACCGAGTTAGTCACACACACAAAGCCACTGTATATAGCAAATTGGGAAAGAGACTTGGAACTAGAGATAGATGAGGAAAAACAAGGGAAAATATATAGGTTGATACACGAGAATATAAGTATGAGAGAGGTGGAGGTAAATTATAAATGTTTATCGAGATGGCACATTGCACCAAACGTGGAACACAAGATGAATGGGGAAAAGGTTTTAGAGTGTTGGAGGGGATGTGGAAGAATAGGTACCTTATATCATCTATGGTGGGAGTGCCCAATGATACAAACCTTCTGGGAGAAAATAGTCCAATTAATTTCAATAATCACTGGGATAAAAATAGGATTGAACCCTGAGGTGTGTCTATTGCATAGTACAGATCTACCAGTAAATAGATATAAAGACTCTGGTGTATGGCATTACTTGAACGCGGCTAAAGGTCTGATTCCTAGGTTTTGGCATAGACCAGAGATACCGAGAGAGGAGGATTGGGTAGAAAGAACAAATCAGATATGTAAGATGGAGAAATTATATTACATGCAAGTAGACAAGATGGGGTTATTTTTTAAGAAGTGGAGAAAATGAGAAGATTTTGTAGCAAGATCTACGAAGTAATATCTTAGGATAAGGAGGAAGTTCTTGTATGTTTTATATGGGGAAAATCATTAGAAGTATGCAGAGAGGGAGGGTTTATTAATTGGGAAAATGGAGGCATTGTAGGGGGCGGGGTGGGTTTTTGGTGGGGGTTCGGGGGTGGTAGAGGGAATAAATTAGGGGTTGAAAAGTAATTAAGGGTTCGGAAAATGTTTTTTTTTTGTATGTGAAATTGATGAAGAAATGTGTATATTATATTGAAAATAAATAAATATTTAAATTAAAAAAAAAAAGAAACGGCTCCCATAGAAGTAATTAATCTGTAATCCGCACTTGAACCTGGCGGCACTGCTCAGGAAATGTTCATGACTTTTTCAAATCGCACTAAATCTGCACCGCCAGTTTCACATGCCTTGCGGATTGGATGCGGTTCAATACTCCTATGGTATTCTTGTTTGCCCTAACAGAATTACACCACTCCCAGGTTTTTCCAAACAGAAGAGAATGAATGGCATAAAATATGTGAACAATGGGAACACTTACTTGTAAACACAACAACCAGTATGATTGCCAGGTCAATGAAGAGAAACTGGAAGTCACCTAAATTGCTTAGGATCTAGACAAACAAGCAAAAGACAAAAATACATTTGCTTTTCAAGATCTGCAGCTACTTAGTGCTAAAGCAATGGCTTCACAAAACTTTAAAGAAAAAACTATTTTGAAATTATGCATGTATATAAAGTATAGAATAAAAAATATGTACCTAATGGCATATTTATCATGTATGAAGACATGGGTGGGATTCTACATTTTCATGTTTTAAGTGCTATATTGGCATTTGCAAAAATACATAAAACAAACAAAAGTGTTTAAATGGGTCTAAAATTACCGCTACTGAAGGCAGATGATGTTTAAAAGTTTTTTTTTTATATTAGTAATGTAGAAAGTTAAAAATGTTAAACAGTGATAGAGTGCTTTAATTCAGTTGAAGAAAGCTCAAATAAATGGTTATATAGCAAATATGGTACAATAAGTAAAAGGTTGTGTAGGGTCACTAATCGGCAGACTATACTCACAGAGTAGAGCAGTGTGACAGAGAAATACTGGATAATACTGTACAGAGCCATAAACTTGAACACACAAAATGAAGTGATTAAAGCTGCACGCCCTTCCCTACAAGACAAAGTAGAGAGCATCAGGTATAGCATGACAATTATAATCTCTTAAATAAAGTACATAAGCTAAAGATAAAATTCAGTTTACTGTAAAAGCAAACAAAGCAAGCTAGTAAATACAACAAAATTACCAAACTTCCCTTACAATAGAAGGGCTGTCCACAGTCTGACTGGTGGCACAGCTCACACAGTGCAGAATAGGGGTAACTTGAGTATCCTGAGGCTTTATGAAACTGTATTGTTTAAATGGCACACCTCATAAATAGATCCTTTGTTAATAAAAAGAAAAAAAAAAAAAGCTTATAGGAAAGTTGTACTATACCGTATTAAGTTTGGCACACATGCAATGCTGGACGTCCGGGATGTGAAGGGTGATGCTACAGATGCTTCTAACTCGGATAGTGAGATACCGCCATGGGCTCTTTTTAGTGCCTGTGAAGAAATCACCAACAGTAGGAAAACTCAAAATTAATTCAGTCCAATACTGAACTTAAAGCAGAACTGAACTCATCAGTTTCCTAAAACAGTTACATTCATGGTATGCTGTGAATAAGGCCTTGTTCACACAAGGTATACTATACATTATACCTGCAGGACTGTTTTTACCTGCACAGGGGTGCCCAGTGCAAGCAGCCCCATTGATGTCAGATGCACGGACACAGTCGTTGCTTCTTGCAAACAGGACTTCTTATGGCTTTCTTTCAACAATGGCTTTCTTCTTGCCACTCTTTCATAAAGGCCAGATTTGTGGAGTGCACTACTAATAGTTGTCCTGTGGACAGATTCTCCCACCTGAGCTGTGTATCTCTGTAGCTCCTTCAGAGTTACCATGGGCATCTTGGCTGATTCTCTGATTAATGCTCCCCATGCCCTGTCAGTTTAGGTGGTCGGCCATATGTTGGTAGGTTTGTAGTTGTGCCATACTCCATTTTCGGATGATGGATTGAACAGTGTCCCAAGAGATGTTCAAAGCTTGGGATATTTCTCTATAACCTAACCCTGCTTTAAACTTCACCACAACATTATCCCTGACATGTCTGGTGTGTTCCTTGGCCTTCATGATGCAGTTTGTTCACTAATGTTCTCCAACAAACCTCTGAGAGCTTCACAGAACAGCTATATTTACACTGATATTAAATTACACACAGGAGGACTACTTATGAATTAGGTGACTTCTGAAGGCAGTTGGTTCCACTAGATTTTAGTTAGGGGTATCAGAGTAAAGGGGGCTGCCACAAATGCACAGCATACTTTTCAGATATTTCATAATAAAAAATTTTGAAAACTATTTATCATTTCCCTTCCACTTCACAATTATGTGCCACTTTGTGTTGGTCTATCACATAAAATTCCAATAAAATACATTCACCTTTATTTGGTTGTAACATGACAAAATGTGGAAAATTTCAAGGGGTATGAATACTTTTTAAGGCACTGTAAATCACTAAATAAAAATATCTGATGTTGTTATGAAGATAATTAGTATATAAATCAGGGGAAAATCATGAAGAATAAAAGGTATATTAAAAATAAAATGATTATATAAACATATAAACAAAGGAGCCAACATCGAAAATCATTATGAATCCTTATAAAGCAATTAATTTCCCCCAAAAATTTCAAAGGAAATTCATAATACATATTGAGACATGTGTTGACTTGTTAACCACTTGCCGCCCTGCCACTGTATATATATGGTGGCAGGGCGGCACTCGCAGGCAAAACCACGTTTTAAAACGTGTGTTTTGTAAACAAATAGGGGGCGCGCGTGCCCCCGCCCTATCTGTCCTGCGGATCACCGCCGCAGATGTGAGTCGCCGGGTCACAGCCATTCCTTAGCGTCTGTTTCCCGGCGATCGGCTGCAGTAGCTGTGCTGTCTGTCACTTCCCTGTCAGCTCGAGGATGAGCTGATCGAGAAAGAACAGTTTCTCTTTCTCGATCAGCCTTGTCCCGTCCAGTACACACCCCCACCCCCTAGTAAAACACTCCCCTCACTCCTATAACCCTTCCCTGCAAAATAAAGTTAACCCCTTCCTCCCCATTGCCATTAGTACAGTGTCAGTGTTTTTTTTTTGCACTGATCACTGTATTAGTGTTTTTCGGGATGTCAGTGACCCCAAGTCAGTACCCCCCAATGTCAGAATGTCCGCCGCAGTCCCGCCATAAGTCGCTGGTCGCTGCCATAAGTCCCTGATCGCCGCCATAATTCGCTGATCGCCGCCATTATTAGTATAAAAAAACCCTAAAAATCCCAGTATTTCCCGCCATTTGTAAACGCTATAACTTTCACTTAAACCAATTAATTTACACGTATTAGGTTTTTTTTTTTAGCAAAGACATGTCGCAGAATGCATTTTGGCAGAAATTTATGACTAAATTAGATTTTTGCATTTTTTTTTACTGGACATGTTTTATAGCAAATAGTCCAAAATATTGTTTTTTTTCCCTCAAAATTTTCAGCCTTTTTTTTTATTGCACAAAAAATAAAAACCGCACAGGCAATCAAATACCACCGAAAGAAAGCTCAATTTGTGGGGGAAAAAAGGATGTAAATTTCATTTATGTACCGTATTAAATGACCGCGCAATTGTCCGTTAAACTAGCGGAGCGCAGTATAGCGGAAAAATGGAGTAAATTACAGTATTTATACCATAGTTTGTAGACGCTATAACTTTCACACAAAGCAATCAATATACACTTATTGGGATTTTTTTTACCAAAAATGTAGCAGAATACATTTTGGCCTAAATTTATGACTGAGTTTACTATATATTTTTAGTAGCCGAAAGTAAAAAATATTGTTTTTTTCAAAATTTTAAGTCTTTGTTTGTTTATAGCGCGAAAAATAAAACGTGCACAGGTGATAAAATACCACCGAAAGAAAGCTCTATTTGTGTGAAAAAAGGACGTAAATTTTGTTTGGGTGCAGCATTGCATGACCACACAATTATCAGCTGAAATAGTGTAGCGCCGAATAGCAAAAAGAGGCCTTTCGGATGAAAGATGTATACTAACAGTCAGAATGTCATATGACTGCTTCGACAGCAGTATTTTTCATCTGATTTTCTGATCGTGTGTACTAGGCTTAACACGGGGTTTTTATCAAATACCTATTGTCGTAAGCTGGGGGGAAAAAAAAGCCATTCACATTCAGAAACCTAACTCTAGGGCACTCACGAGTGAAAATTTTGGATTGTCTTGAGAATTTAAGGACACTTACTGCAAAGTACTGTATGTTAATGTTCATTATTTGATGTAATTTGCTTTGGATTCAGTTGACGCATTTATTTTACTTCTATTACAGGTACTTCTATAGCGCTGTCAAAAACCAAAAACATGTAGCACAATACATTTAGGCCTAAATTTATAACCAACTTTAAGTTTACTATATATTTTTTATAGCTGAAATTAAAAAATATTGTATTTCTTCAAAATTTTTGGCCTTTTTTTGTTTATAGCGTGAAAAATAAAAAGCGCACAGGTGATCAAATTACACCGAAAGAAAGCTCTATTTGTGTGAAAAAAGCACGTAAATTTCGTTTGGGTTCAGCATTGCATGACCGCACAATTATCAGTTGAATTAGTGCAGAGCCGAGTAGCAAAAAGAGGCCTGGTCATTAAGGGGGGTAAATCCTCTGGAGCTCAAGTGGTTAAGCATCAACACAGTGAAAAAAGGAGAAGGTAACCACTGCAGCTGCTCCAATAAAGTTAGATCCTGAAAAGCAGGATAGCATTGGTTGCACATGTCCCATGTCAAAGATCGACGAAGCAGCAATTGCTGGCTGCAAGGATTGACCTGTCAGACTAAAAAGAGGGATTCAAATTTTCTATGTATAGGATCCTTAAAGGCAAGGATACCTCTTGGTGAAATAGCAAGAAAGGTATTCAAATATAAGATGGTTAGATCCACTATCGGTTTCCCCCATCTCACAGTAAAGTCTTGTTTCTATAGGATAGAGTTTTTGTGATGATTTTTGGAGAAAAATCTTTCCTGGATTGCAACAAATCTTCATAGATTGTTCCTTTTGTTTGAATGTGAACAGGAGAAACAATTTAAGATTGCATGTCTCTCTATTAAACAAAGTGGTATGATGAGATGGGAAGGGGCCAATAGCGCTGAGTTCCTCTTGAATAGTGGAGCTAAACAATTTCTTATCAGCAGGTTGTCTGTGTGAGGCTATAGTATCCTGTGCATCTGGGCTTAGGAGACAGATATTATCTAAGGTCCTATATAAAACGGTCTCCCAGTCCTCCTGAACCGGTTTCTTGCTTGCCTCTGTATGGCTAGGCATTGTAGTAGGCAGCACTGAGTGGTGGATAAGGGGAAGAGCATCACAGAATAGATCTTCGGAAGTAACTGGCCGTATTAAAGCAATCCGCTAAGGAATAGTGCTATTGGATGCAGAAAATTCCTCTGCAGACGAATAAGCTGCCTGCTGTGTGCATGATATGTAAACAGCTATGAATGCAGGGACAGGTGATAGGAGATTTTCCTGCTCAAGTGATAGGGAAGACTGGGCACTCTGAGCTGCAGAGTCACGCGAGACCCTAGCAAAGCGACGGTTTAGATTAGCTTTTGCTGCTCCTCTCTATTCTTGGATTTCACTATATTGCTACAGGTGAGTGTTTTTTCCCTGTGGGGTACTCACAAAGTAGGGTGCACTATACAGGGTGCAGACCGTCCTGTACCAAATTTCCATGTGGAAAGAGGGCAGAGGGTGTGCCTACGTGCCTTTTCAAGGTTGTAGCCACAAAGGTGGTAAAGTTCATGACCTGTAATGCAATACTCATTCACCTAGGCCTTAGCTCCAAGTGATTAGATTTTAGCACCAAGTTTGAAAAGATTACACAGATGTGAAATACATTCTAAACATAACAAAATGATGTGTGGCGCTAAAAAAGTTAAATGAACATGAGGTAGTAATCCGATGTCAATTGCTGATAAAAGTTCATAAAGTGATTGAAGTGCTCATTAAGCATACATCTTCTTGGACTCGGTGAAAGTGCATATATAGAAATAAAAAGCAATGCGCACTCACCAGAAGGCGCATGAGAATGCACGTGTGTTATTTATGATGTCGTCAAAGGTCACTATGGGATGACAACAGGAATCCGAGGCCTTTCCTCTGTGGGCAGGCGGACTCTGAAGTAAAAAGATGGTGTGGCGTCAACAGCGTTACTGTCTCCTACTTACGCGTTTCGTGCACCCGCTCATCGTCTGAGGGGAGTGTCAGACTGAGGAGACAATAACGCCGTTGACGCCACGCCGCCAGAGCAACGAGGAGCACTGGTGGCCATCTTTTTACTTTGGACGGTTAGTCCATTTGGTTTTATATGCCCTGCTGTTTACCTGGATTTGTGCAATAAATTGTTTTTCCAAACTACTACACTATGGGCATCCTTTTACTCTGACTCCTTTGAGGAGCTTTTGATCCACAGCTGTCCTGCCAGAGATGGAGCCTCCATTAACCATTGGACGACTGCACCCACCTTTAGAGAGCTCTGGAAGACCTGGATACTGGTGAATCCACGCTTCAGAGTCCGCCTGCCCACAGAGGAAAGGCCTTGGATTCCTGTTGTCATCCCATAGTGACCTTTGATGACATCATAAATAACACACATGAGCATTCTCATGCGCCTTCTGGTGAGTGCGCATTGCTTATTATTTCTATATATGCATTTCTATATATCACCAAGTCCAAGAAGACGTATGCTTAATGAGCACTTCAATCACTTTGTGAACTTTTATCAGCAATTGACATCTGATTACTACCTCATGTTCATTTAACTTTTTTAGCGCCGCACATCATTTTGTTATATTTATTGTAGGTTTTTACTTGGTCACCTCGTGCTTGGCTGCTTTTTTACTCATATTTATATAGCATTGCGATTATTCATTTTCTTAGGCGCTCACATCTACCTACATTCTCTACATTCTAAACATGTTGGTTATGAAATCTGGGTTAGCTGTCTATGCCACTGCTCCTTATAAAGGGTCCAGACTTTGCCCACCATGGTGAGCACACCCCCAAAGGAGTCTTCAGGGACTAGGATCCATTGTTATGGACCAAAGCCCTGCACCTGTATAACACCCTGTGGCTGACTATAACATGTTGCAAGATGAGCACCAATGCAGGATCCAGTACCCAAAGCAATATTACAGGCTGTTCCCACAGGGTGGGGGTCCAGGGGCATGGTTCAATAGGTTTTACCAAGATAGCACTAAACCGGATACGCGGTTAATGAAGCTATAGAAAACAGTGAGGAGCTGACTGAAGATTCTGAAGAGAAAGTAATAAAGTTAGAAGCAATTTCTCACAGAAGAGGTCCATTACTTTTGGACACTAGCAAAAAAACAAATGCCTCACAGAGTGGGGGAGGGTGCCCCCAGGGGCATGTCCTTAATAGCTTTGCCAGTGTCCAATCATCTCAAGGTATAAGCTTTTAACCCATAGTTTATGAATACTATGCCTGTGTCCTGTACTATACAATTAAGATATAAATGAATCAAGTGTAATGGAAAAATAGCTTTTAGTGAATTTTACTATGGAAAGGTCTAATCTGTTACGAAAACATTTGCTCATGGATCACTTGACAAAGTTACAAACATTAAAGTAAAACTGATGCTAACAAAAATTTGAAAAGGCAGACACTACACTGGTTAGTTTGACTTCTGACATGATCTGAGTGTACTGGAAACTATGGGAGAATATAGGACTATACACAAATAAAAGCAAACTTCACCTTCTGCCAAATAAAAAAAATGCATACTGATTTACAGCAAAAAAATTTGTATTTTTTGTTTTTTTGCAAATAACTCTGTAAAGCATTGCAGCTACAGTGGATCACAGGTGCAGTGCACAGATTCTTCCTCCACCCCCTTGTCTGTACAGAGGTCCAGGTTTTCAGGTACTTAACTGGAGGGAGTGTTAACTGACTACAAGTGCATTATGTGACGGAACGCGGCATCCGACCCCTGCCCTTCTCACTAACTCATGACTAAGGACTAGCCAATCTCACACCGCGCTGTCAATTGCTTAACAACGCCACTCTCAGCTGCACACTGCACAAAGAGGTTAAGAAGGCAGAATACTTGCAAAGCCCTGGTTTAGCAGAGTCCAATTGTTCAAGCAAAAATGTTGCCTTGGCTCTCAAGTCCGTCTTGATTGATATTAAATGAGAGCTCCCCTTCACCAGGCCTGTCAGTCCTTTTATAGGATATTAAAGGGGTGTCGTCTGAGAACAACTAACCAATCATCCAGTTTGGGGATGGGTTCTAGGAGGTCACCAAGTTTATGACCAAGTCACAACTACAATTCATACTAATATTAATAACCTCCAATATGTGCAGGTGGTATTCTAGCAACTGGCAGATTAATATTCAGATGTATATTTCAAACCCCGGGGTTACCAAACACACCGCACCCTTGTCACCCAGGAGGGAAGAGACCGCTTTCTCCTCTCTCCTATGTGCTAACATAGTCATGTAGGACCCTGTTTGGCTCGGCATGAAATGATCTCTCAAAATATATACCTAATATTAATGTGCCCAGTTCCTGTTGGATGCTATGAACTACATGTGAAATGGTTACATGTGGAAAATACGTTTTATGGCACGCTCTGCATTCCTAGAGCCCTAATGGCTTAACGTGTGACAGCGGACTGAGTTATTGTTTTACGATAGGGCAGAGTAGAGAGTTGATTGTTCTTGAAAAACAACATGGCTGAGACCTTAACAAGATGGCTGTCGCGTACAGCTTCCATGTCTGTATTGCGCATAATCGTTACACAGTAATCCCCGCATTTGTGTTCCACTGAGAACTACAAGTCTGTCTGCTGCAGTGTAACCAAATATGATTGCAACATATAACAAACTAAAAAGGTGGAGTTAGCCTAAGTCTGTACAGAAATACATTATGTGGCTCCTTCTGAAATCATGTTATCCTTCAATAACTCGACCACATGACAAGAAAGAAAAAAAAACCTTTTTACTTACTCCACAGTCATTTGCGCCATCTCCACACATGCCCACATAGTAACTGTAAAACAAGCAAGTAATAGCTATAGTTTTTAATAATCATACAGATGAGAACTGCTGCAGACAAGGCAGAAAATGGCTGGTCAGAGCTGTATATGTATATGGTCTCCTACTGGCCATATAAAGCTTAATCATTATATTACAAACATAACATAGATTTAGAAAACTGAATTAAAAAAAGAACAGTAAGACAAGCCATGGATGATGTAATTTTACGTAGTTGCAGGAAAAGAAAATCGCTTAATTCCACCATAAATCAAAATAGTCAGTGTTGATGAGAGAATCTCTCCCACGGAGCTATTGTGTTCTCCTGGCAGGGGGGTGCAGGGAGCCATCCCTGCTGGGAGAACACAGCGATAATTGCTAGCTGCTATAGCCGCAGACGATAAGTGCATGTACAAATCTGACATACTGGTTGAAACCAAGTCAATCGATGGATCGACTTTGGTACAATCAGCCTGCCCATAGATAGTTTGAATATCAGCTGGTCCCTGCTGAACCTGTTAAGAGTTAAGGGCTTGTACACTCCAGATGCATTGCAGCTATTTCCAGTGAAGCCCTAACGCATAGGCAAGGCTAAGGCTTTGACAAGAAAGATAGTAAGCTATGTATGTAGAGCAGCAGTTGTAAAAGGCCCCAATTTGGTATGTTTTTCCTTTTGTGGTGAAGGATTTTTGGCCATGTTGGACATGTGCACAGGTAAGGGAACTGCTTCTCTACATACGTAGTTTACTGTCTTTCTTGCTCTTGTGGTATGCTTTATGTAGGACTTACCACTAGAACCTTACAGAAAAGGATCGACGAACATCGTAGGCTGGTGGAAGAGGGCATTACCAAACACAGTGTACCACATCACTTTTCATATTATCACTCTAAATCATCCCAGGACCTGCATGTTTGGGTAATTGAGTCCATACCCGATTGTCTCACCCAGGCTGAGCGTTTCAAACAGCTCTGCCGACAGGAAACATATTGAATCTTCACCTTGCATAATTTGGCCCCTAAAGGTCTCAATGAAGAGATCGAGATCCACACGATTATTTAGTCCCCTAAAAAAAGAGCCCCAACCTGTGGTCTAACTTTTCCATTAATTTTTGATTCCAGTACATATGTGCACTATACACGCTCATACGTGCACGTATATATATATATATATATATATATATATATATCTTGTAATGTTGCCCCTTTACTTATCATTGCCTCACATATTTTAGGTTCTGAGACACCATATTTCCCCACCTTCATTCCATCTGGGTGGGTAAGTAAAGTTTTTATAAGGGAACTCATTTTATATATTTGTGTGTTAATACACGCACATGTATTTATGCGTTTCATCTCATATACTTTGGTAAAATATATATATTAATTTTCACATGCCTATGTCAATCATGTAATGAGATCCCACATAACCATATGTCTCTGTATATTTAAAATTATACACTCTTTTTAATTTATTTATTTAATTTATTCCATGTACTTATTCATTCAATGCAGAAAAGTTTTTAGCTTTGTTGTTTTAAGATTTTTTAATTCGTTATTTAATATCACATGTACAGATAATATCCACATGCTATTGTTTATTTGATGTTATCTTAACGCTCATTAATTCATTAAATTTTTTCTTGTATTTAAGGCATATGTTATTTATTGAGTTTACCAAACAGTGTCCCCTTTAAGTATGGTCACGCCATTCATTCCCGTACTTCTTCCCTCAATCCCGCCCCTTCTCGATCTATTTAAGATGGCCATTTCCACTGGCCAATCAGGTCTGAAGAGGACCTTGCTGATGTCACATCCGGTCCGACACCATCTTGCGTTCCACGCTGGTTAATGAGACGGTCGGCCGCATTGGGATGCTCTGTTTGCTCCCCACTCAGCTACGCATAGACTGCCTGTTATCAACCATCCTTAGGGGATCTGGACATCACACTGACATGCCTGTCTCTGTCTACTCTGCAGTGAGTTGCCAAGTGTATGTTTTAAATAAAATTTACTATCAATGTTGCACTCAGTCTGGCACACCTCTGCTTCCTTCTACTTACAGAGTTTCAGCTTTGCTCTAAGGGTGCTGCTAATTTGTGCTACCTCTTGAATTTCACATGGTCTCCCATATGGACTGTTATATAGACTTTAAATATAACTAAACACCCCTCCAGTGCCAATTATTCTTTTTGCCACAAGAAATATAGTAAAATGTATATAGTATGCTTTCTTGCGTTCAGATGTCTAGGTGATATGAACGTTTTGCTTACTTTGCTTGTATTGTTCATCACTGTATGTAATTCTATTGTTCAATTCCACCTATATATAACCTACCGTCCCTCAGAATTAACAGGATATATGGGCAAAGTGTACTCCTGCTCTTATAAAAGGATGACCAGTGCATTTTTTTGCCACACAATACTATTAACACTGGTAAAATTATGAATTGAAAATGGTTTACAAACTTTGCATATATATTAATATAACAATCCTAAACAAATCCAACTATTACCTGCCAGAGGAAATTTCATATATGGGTTTCAGGTCATACAATATAATAAAAAACCACCTGGCTCTTATTTATATACACCTGAATGCATTAGTCCATGCAAGTTTTTCATCTCTCCAGGGAATGAGCAATGACATAAGTTGACAGTAAAAAGTTGCAGCACTTACTCAACGTTCTGCAGTTCCTCCACCAACTGTGTCTTCTGATCAGGGGCCATCCTGGCAAACACCGTACCATGTAACACCAGCTAGGAAAACACAAAACAATTAGGAAGACTGCACACACATTTGACTCCAATCTTTGAATATTACATGTGCAACACCTTTGGAAGCAGGTCCTGAAAGTGTTCCTGAATGACTGAAAAAGATTTTCCATTCATTGCAAAATGGTAATCAACCGTCAGATTCTCATCCAGACTGTCATTTGCTGCTTTCATAGGAATAGCCTGACAATAAAAGTGACAGAAGACGTGAATTAATCACAACAGCAATTAACAATTGTTAATTGTTTGCATGCCACATGTACTAAGAATTAATAATTATATCTGACTGTGGCTATAAAGTTCAAATAAAACATATATTTTCGACACATTTATAAATAACAGCAAAGTCAGGTAGCCTACAAAACAACTAACTGCCATCTTTGATGAGGCTGCCGTAAGAGTATAAATGCAAAATGTTAATTTTGCATGCCGAGTATCTTTAACAAAAGGTACTGTAACATATTTTATGTATAAGTGGAAAAGATGTACATTATAACATTCTTTGTTCACAACAAGCCTTAGGTTTACTACATCTGTCAATGTGGTAATATTTGCTTTACCATTTGCCTAAACAAAATAATTGTCAGAATAATAACTAGAGGAATGAATATACTGAGCCTGTGACATAGATATGCATAATTTTATATACACGCACATACAGTAACTTGAAAGTATCCTTACCCCTTGAAATTTTCCCTTTTCACTTATGTTACAACTAAAAAAGTAAATGTATTTTATTGGGATTTTATATGATAGACCAACAAAAAGTGTCACATAATTGTGAAGTGGAAGGAAAACGATAAATGGTTTTCAAAATGTTTTACAAATAAATATGTGAAAAGTGTGGGGTGCATTTGTATTCAGCCCCCCCAAGTCAATACTTTGTAGAACCACCTTTCGTTGCAATTCCAGCTGCAAGTCTTTTTGGGGATGTCTCTACCAGCTTTGCACTTCTAGAGAGTGACATTTTTGCCCATTCTTCTTTGCAAAATAGCTCAAGCTCTGTCAAATTTTGAACTGTGAAATTTTCAGTCATGCCACAAATTCTCAGTTGGATTTAGGTCTGGACTTTGACTGGGCCATTCTAACACATGAATATGTTTTATCTAAACCATTCCATTGTAGCTCTGGCTGTATGTTTAGAGTTCTTGTTCTGCTGGAAGGTTAACCTTCGCCCCAGCTTCAAGTCTTTTGCAGACTTTAACAGGTTTTCTTCTAAGATTGCCCTGTATTTGGCTCCATCCATCTTCCCATCAACTGCTGTCACCACGTTTAGCGGTGGGGATGGTGTGTTCAGGCATGTGCAGTGTTAGTTTTCCGCCATACATAGCATTTTGCTTTTATGCCAAAATGTTTAATTTTGGTCTCATCTTGGTTGCTTCTATGATTAATGCTCTTATTGCCCGGCCTGTCAGTTTAGGTAGACAGCCATGTGTTGGTAAGTTTGCAGTTGTGCCATACTCTTTCCATTTTCAGATGATGGATTGAACAGTGCACCCTGAGATGTCCATATGTGGATATTTTTTTTATAACCTAAAGCTGCTTTAAACTTCTCCACAGCTTTATCCCTGCCCTGTCTGATGTGTTCCTTGGGCTTTATGATGCTGTTTGTTCACTAATGTTTTCTAACAAACCTCTGAGGGCTTCCCAGAACAGCTGTATTTATACTGAGATTAAATTACACACAGCTGGACTCTATTTACCAATTAGGTGACTTCTGAAGACAATTGGTTCCACTAGATTTTAGTTAGGGGTATCAGAGTCAAGGGGGCTGAATACAAATGCACGCCACACTTTTCAGAGATTTCTAAAAAAATTTTGAAAACCACTTATTTTCCTTCCACTTCAAAATTATGTGCCACTTTGTGTTGGTCGATCACATAAAATCCCAATAAAATACATTTACGTTTTTGGTTGTAACATGACAAAATGTGGAAAATTTCAAGGGGTATGAATACTTTTTCAAGGCACTGTAGTGTGTATATATATATACACAAACATACCAATCAGCCATAACATTATGACCACTGACAGGTAAACTGAATAACACTAATTATTTAGTTACAATGGTATGTGAAAGTGAATGGGATATATTAGATAGCAAATCATGTTGTCCCTGAAATTAGATGTGTTAAAAGCTGCAAGTGTAAGGATCCGAGCGACTCTTACAAGGGCCAAATTATAATGGCTAGATGACTGGGTCAGAGCAACTCCAAAATTGCAGCTCCAGTGGGATGTTCCTGGTCTGCAGTGCTCAAGACCTACCAAACTCCCCTAAAGTAAAGGACATAATTTAAAGTGGTATTAAACCCAAAAGAAAAACATTATATTGCAGCTTAGCAATTCTTCTATGTGACAACTGCATTTGTTTTCTTTTTTTGGCTTTATTTCCACCTGGTTATCTAGCCAATAAATTTGTTTTTCAAAAGAACAAGCTGTCTTAGAGGGATGAGACAAACTATTTAACTATGACAGGGACAAAGGAACAAAACTGTTGCTGTAACCGATTTAAAACTGTGAGCTGGAGTTTGGCTTGGAAAATCTAAATCTACTAGTGTATCTAACACTCCCCTCCCAACAGATTAACAATGTTGCTGCTCAAAGGTGTTTCTGTTGTTTCTTCATCTAGAGTGTAGGCACCTTAAAGTGGTTTTTAAAGGCGGAAGGTTTTTCCGTGTTTTCTGTGTGCAGCACTTCCCCCCCAGTCCCCCTAATACATACCTGAACCCGCAATCCAGCAACATGCACAAGAGGCTCGGCTCTCTGGGGACTCTCCCTCTTCAATCATAGTTACTGAGAAAATCAGAGGGGGCAGGGCCAAGCTGCGACTCTGTGTATGAATAAACACACAGAGCAGTGGTTTGGGATCGAGTTTGCTTGGGTGCCCCCATAGCAAGCTGCTTGCTCTGGGGGCACCCGGCACGTGGGAAGAGCCAGGAGCACCAGCTGGGGACCCAAGAGGAGGAGGATCGGGGCTGCTCTGTGAACAACTGTTCCACAGAGCAGGTAAGTATGATATTTTTTTTAAATTGCCTTTAATATCACTTTAAGGCTGGATGTGTGTTACTGGCCAGATCACCAGGTGAAACCAAAAGAAATACCTAAAAAAAAGAAAACTAATGCAGCCACTTCATCGAAGGATTGGTAAGCTGCAATATGTTACATTTTTGGTTTTGGGTTAATACCACTTTATAGGAATAATAGGATTTTAGTACTCACAGTAAAACCCTTATCTTGGAGCCCACTGAGGGAAACAGAAGTCATTGTCAGGTTATACCGCCACATACATTAAGATTAGACAACAGCAAACACAAAAATTGACCGCAAACCCAGAAAAACCACTCCTCCAACTAGAATGCCTCAGTTTGCAGTGAGTAGTACCAAGAGCCTGACCATAAACACAGACGAATATCCCTCAGAGGACTTCAAGAATAGGATTTCACAGTGAATACACAAAAATCTTTTATTCTCATTCATTAAGTGGCACAGGAAGTAATTTAATTTGTAAGTCAGTAACTGTCAGGCTGTCCAAAAAAAATCTAACTGAAGGGAGAGCGACATCAATCACAAACAGGCCCCAACATATACAAGAACTGGAGATTATCTGCAGCTGAAAAAGGACCAACACCTGGATCCGGCACCAGATGACGTGAAACCCCCACCTGGTAAAGGGAACATGATATCAGGAAGAGAAGGATAGGGAACTTGCCTGATACAGGAACACCAAAAAGCATGGCCACATAACTGTTGAGTAATGTCTCAGCAAGGAAGAGAAACACAAAAACATAAGCCAGAAGCATGAAGCTGATTAACCTGATCCAATCAGAAAGGAGGAATGAAAAACAATTGCCCAACAGCAAAAGACTCACAAATTAAACAGTGGTCTTTGAAGAACCAGGACTGGACAAAGAACAATCTCCTGTTAATATTAGGACCAGACTTTCTCTAAGCAAAGAATACCCTAAACATCAACTTGCATAGAACCATAAAAATCAAGATACAAGGAAAACTCTCAGGATAAAGTAGGTCAGAAAAACCTCACAGGAATGTAATAGTGGTTCCAGAGCCTACTCAGAAAACTAAGTCCAATCTGATGAAATCAGCAACCAAAAAGGGTAAGGTACCTAAGAATTTTCCATACAAGGATAGGCAGGGAATAGAAAGTGGAATTTCTAACTGTATGACAGAAAGAAAGAATGCAACCTGATACAGGACCAAAGCTCAACCTCCACCTATCAGCAAGGAAGCACCCTTGGTTGGAGAACTGAGGGAAAAACTAGCAGAAAACCTGGTGCATCCAGGAGTCACAGGACTAGATATGTTCCTGACTTCCCAAATTTAACAATGCATCAGAGTACAAGCAACAAAGTTCATGAGAGCAATAAGGAGTTCAATCAGACCTGAAGAAGTCACTAGTAAGGCCTACCTCTTGAGTATGTAAAGCAAACAAGTAGAAAGGACCTACACCTGGGTGTGCAAAACCCTTGCAGTCATTTCAACATACCCTACTAATGCCAGATGATCCCTGCATCAGAAAGAGTAGCTTGTTCGGCATGCAAATGCAAATCCGAGCAACATGGAGCTTTCCTCTGACATCCTCCACCTGCAAAGCAGGACCAGAAACACACCTGAGTGCATGGTCCTCCAAAGACCATTCTGGGAAAAAGCATAGTAGACAGGGGTGGAATCCCAGGCTTCATTTTAGTCAAGACCTAAACTATGCTGCTTGCCACAGCAAAATTTTGCATACCACTGTCCAACAGTATTCATATCATGAGACCTGCCCAAGGAATGATTTTGCAATTCAAGACAAACCACCCAGTGAAATGACCTTCATCCTCCTTGTACACTAGAAAAAATCTGAGGCAAGATGGCTGTATGAGGGGTCATCCTGCGCTTGCCTAAAATGTTTTGTTTGCTTGTTTCTGTTCTTCCTATAGACCAGGGGTCTCAAAATTTTCTGAAAAAAGGGCTAGTTTACAGTCCTTCAGAATTTAGGGGGGACAGACTGTGGCAATAGAGAGTATAAAAGGTCCCAACGCGATAAACCAATGCCCCATTATTGGTGACATTGGGAGGAACTGAGCCCCATCATTGCGGTCACTAGGCCTCACAGTATGTCATTGGGGGATATTGCGCCCCATCGCAAGTGTCATTGGGAGGAATTGTGCCCCATTGTTGGTGTCATTGGGAAAAAAATGTACCTCTTCCTTGATGTCACTTGAGGTAATTATGCCCGACTGTTGGCATCAATAGATGAAATAGTGCCCCAAGGGCAGGATAAAAGCAAGCAAAGGGCCACGTCTGGTCCCAGGCCACAGTGTGCAGAACACTGCTATAGGCAAAAACATTGCCAGACACTTAATTGCTTCCCCTATCCCCCAATTGATGACAAACAAAATATGTTTGCTATGTGGGTGTAGACAGCACATAAATAGCTAATTCAGTTATAAAACAAGTCATTCGTGAATAATTAAAGATAAGTAACTTATGTGTGAGATCATAAAACAGAAAATACAACTATTAATTAGGGCAGACAAAGATAGGAAAGACAGTGTTATATATGAAATGACACAAAAACACAGAAAGGCAGGTAGAGCCAAACAAGAAAAAAATAAATATAGTGTGGATTAAAAATAGTGACAGTGTTATACTTTGTGAAAGAGACTAAGAGCTCATTTATAAATCAGTGGTATGTGTCAACGATTCCTGTGTCCAGTTCCAGAATTAAGAGCGGCATTCTGAGACTAGCTGCGCAGGTAGCCATTTCCCACCAAGGGAAATTAACATCCCTGTTACATATTTTAGAATGGGCCCAGATATCTAATGAAATCATGACTTTGGAGACCCCGAAAGCAAAGAATATGTAAACCCAAAATTTCATATTCTTCATATGTGACTGTTGTATCATGTACTTGTATGAAAAATACCGTTCTCCTTGTATTGCTTCCTTTGTCCCTGGTGTTCCTGTCAGTCCCTCTGCTTTCCTATTAAACAGACTACACTGGGCATGAGAGCACAGTGTGGTCAGTTCTCTAGCTGTGCTGAGAACTCTGTGTGCTCTCTACTCTGAACAACCATTCATTGGGAAGTTCAGTGTGCAACTGTTTCTCCTCCCCTAGCTCTTATGCAGCTGAGTACAGAGGGAAACACTTATGAAAAAAAAAAAAAAGAAAAAAGGTGTTTGTGTTTTTTATTATGAGCCGATATCTATATGACTTGCGAGCCAAGTTGTATCCACCAAATAACTACCCCCCAAGACGCCAATATGGACACAGTATGTCTCAAGTATATCTGGATCGCACACACCCAACACACAACTACCACTGTGTACATAAAATTAATTTTCCATATTGTGTTGCGCTCCTATTAATAAGTATCTCTTCTATACCACTTGTCCCTTAATAGCACCCAAAATTAATAATCAAATAGTCTAATTCACAAAAAAAAAATATATATATATATAAAAAATATGAAAAAGCACATGTGTATACAATTACTCAAAAAATCTTAATATATTAATCACTTATATGAAAAATAACTAAATGTGAATACTAATACACTCTTCAAAAGTACATGATGTTATAGCATTAACGTGATAACAAATCAATAGTACACCATGATTAGTGAAAAACAAGGGAAAAAAAAAAAAAAAAAATTATAAAAAATATATATGATAAAAAATATCAAAAAAATATATATATGTGTACTACAAATAAATAAATGTGTGAAAAATATATATAATAATGTCCTTATAATGCAGTGACTCTGTGCTTGATTTAATCTTGAATCGGTGACTTTTTGTGAATCCGTGACTCTTTGTGAATCCTCTAATTAGTGCAGATGTATGCTCACCTCCTTATCTGCCTGCAATTAGGCTATATGCGCTTGTGGTTCACCTCCTATGGAACCTGCTTAGATGAGATTTCTCCTTTATAGATTATGGAATGTGGATATCCTTTACCATTGATTAACCCTTCCGGGATTAATCACTCCTTACGAAAATTCCAATCCCCTTATGCTCTCCTCTCCATGCGTTTCTCCATATGTGGGGACAAATTACCAAACATAGTGTTTTATCCTTTTTAAAAATTTCTGCTTTATTGCTTCCAAATGGTTCACTCACATTTGCTGTTTTCAATATAAGGCAATTTGTATGTAACGAGTCCTCCGCCGACCGTTGAGTCATGCATCCGCCGTCTGTCAAACAATCCGGCTTTCTCCGAGTGACGTTGCAGCCCCACCCCTACGCGTTACGCCACTGGTCACGTGGCTTCATCAGGGGGTTTTGATGATCAAAACCCCCTGATGAAGCCACGTGACCAGTGGCGTAACGCGTAGGGGTGGGGCTGCAACGTCACTCGGAGAAAGCCGGATTGTTTGACAGACGGCGGATGCATGACTCAACGGTCGGCGGAGGACTCGTTACATACAAATTGCCTTATATTGAAAACAGCAAATGTGAGTGAACCATTTGGAAGCAATAAAGCAGAAATTTTTAAAAAGGATAAAACACTATGTTTGGTAATTTGTCCCCACATATGGAGAAATGCATGGAGAGGAGAGCATAAGGGGATTGGAATTTTCGTAAGGAGTGATTAATCCCGGAAGGGTTAATCAATGGTAAAGGATATCCACATTCCATAATCTATAAAGGAGAAATCTCATCTAAGCAGGTTCCATAGGAGGTGAACCACAAGCGCATATAGCCTAATTGCAGGCAGATAAGGAGGTGAGCATACATCTGCACTAATTAGAGGATTCACAAAGAGTCACGGATTCATATACAGTCACGGATTCACAAAAAGTCACCGATTCAAGATTAAATCAAGCACAGAGTCACTGCATTATAAGGACATTATTATATATATTTTTCACACATTTATTTATTTGTAGTACACATATATATATTTTTTTGATATTTTTTATCATATATATTTTTTATAATTTTTTTATTTTTTCCTTGTTTTTCACTAATCATGGTGTACTATTGATTTGTTATCACGTTAATGCTATAACATCATGTACTTTTGAAGAGTGTATTAGTATTCACATTTAGTTATTTTTCATATAAGTGATTAATATATTAAGATTTTTTGAGTAATTGTATACACATGTGCTTTTTCATATTTTTTATATATATTTTTTTTTTGTGAATTAGACTATTTGATCTTACATTTTACATTATTAATTTTGGGTGCTATTAAGGGACAAGTGGTATAGAAGAGATACTTATTAATAGGAGCGCAACACAATATGGAAAATTAATTTGTTTGTGTTTTTTATTATCTATACACAAATGTTTTGCCATTCATCTATATTTTAAACTGAAGTTTACATATACTTTAAAAGACCTGCTCCCTATGGACATTGTTAGTGCATTCACAGAGACTCAAGATTCTTTTTGTGCCCTAACTTTACAATATAACATTTATCCCCTTCCAGACTGACGTAATTTAAACCTCTGTCCTTTCATTCCCCAATGGTATCTCAAAGACCCTAGATTACCTCCAATGGTTGGTGTGTGTTTACTTCCTCTGATAGCCATACTCAGATTTACACTTTCTTAAAATGCTATTTTTTTTCTTTTCGAATGCCAATAATAACCTAGGATTAAATGACTGTCATTATGACTTTTTTTTTCTTCCCTTCCCTACACCCTTCACCTCAGTTACATCTTCCTCCATCCTTTCACAGTCCTCCCTTCACGCAATGCAGATAAAGAAGGGTGACGAACGTTAACTTTCCTTATTAAATTTTAAGAATATGCCCTAGACAAAAAAGGCTCAAAATATACACAGGGAAACATACTGGGTGAACAAAAGAGATAAAGTGATTGTAAAGTGATTGTAATCTAGTGAATATAAAACATACATAGGGCGTAAGCCCCCACAAAAATGGTGCATGGAATACTCTGCTTGTATTGTTAAAGTCCAGACAGAGGCAATGGCTAAAGTGACCAGTGGGGGAGACTGAAAGATCACAAGAGACTTTAAGATGAGCAGCAATACAGTTTCCCAGGACCTGTTCTGTCTTTCTATAGACAGATATACAGTATATCATATCATTGAGTATTTAATGAATCCAATTTCTTTTACGAGTGATTTTGTGAGAGATCGCTTCCTCTACATGAGTGAAAATGTAAGTTCCTGTCAATGAACTCGAGTTGAACACTCACCTCTGAGTTAATTGCATTTAAATTGCTCCTTGGCATGGTGTCTGCATAGTGCCAGTTAATTGTGGCAGCCTGGCCATCCTTTGGAGGTAGTGCTTCAGCTACAATAACTTTATCATGAGGTAGAATCATTCCACAGTCCCGGGCAACAGAAATTGCAGTTAACATGTTGTCTCCTGTAAAAGAGGCAAGTACAAGTAGTTCATAAATACACTGGTGTGCAAGTAATTTAAAGAAGAAGAAAGGACAAAGCTCTTTTAACCCTATTTTTTTTTTTAGTTCTGCACTCCTGTCACCTGTTTTCAGCCAACAGTGGGCTAAAGTAAGCTGTTGGCTGACGTCACTGTATTTTTTGGGCCTAAAGAAATGAGATTGGCCGTCACTACATCAGGATTGGTCGATTTTCAGACATATACTATAGTTTGTGGACTCTATAACTTTCCTACAGACTAAATAATATACACTGATTTGGGTTATTTTGACCAAATAAATGTAGCAGAACACAGTTTGGCCTAAACTTATGAACAATTACTTATTTGCAAAAGGTTATAACAAAAACGAAGAAAACTTTTTTTTTTCAGAATTTTTGGTCTTTTTTTGTTTATTTAGTAAAAAATAAACCCAGTGATGATCAAATACCACCAAAAGAAAGCTCTATTTGTGTGAACAAAATTATAAAATTTAGTTTGGGTATAGTGTTGCATGACCACGCAATAGTTATTCAAAGTACTGGAGACTGAAAATTGGCCAGGGCAGGAAGGGGGTAAAAGTGCCTGGTATTGAAGTTCTTAATCCAGGTGCAATGCCAAGATAAAGTCAGCACTGCAGCATAAGGATATGAGGAGGTGTAAAAAAAAAATAAATAAGTGTGTACTTCTTGTGGGTTCTAATTTTCACAGACATGACAAAATATGCAATTAGGTTTCTTACATATGGAAATAAAGCAATTTTGCAGACATAGCACTGTCCATGTAGTCAGCTTTCTTATTCCTTAACCCTGCCTATAACCAGGATAAAATATGTTAAAAAAAGAAAAGGGAAAAATAAAAACAAAAGAAAAAAACAAAAAATAAGCTGCAAGTAAATTTCTCATCAAACCTTTGAGCTCTTCTGTGGTCTCCAGCCTGTTCATAGAGCAGTGAAAGGTAACCTTCCAAAATGCATGTCTCTGCTCTTAAATGAGAATGTATGTCAAATGTTGTGTGATGGAGTTCTTCAGTATTTTCACTGCAACAAGTTCCACAGACAAACTACTATGGAGAATGGACAGCCCCATAAAATCAAGTGATCTGCCTGATTTTGGATATGCTTTCAATTATCACACCGTTTCTGCTGTGTTGCAGTGTAATAATGAAAACCTCGAGCAATCTAGACAATACTCATGTACGGAAATATTTCTAGATTGCCATGCAGTCTTTCCAGGCTGCAGATGGCGATTCCTCACACTATTATGGTGAGGATTGGGGGATATTAAAGTGTTACTAAACCCATGACCCTGCATTCACTATATCTGGTCTCTCACTGTACACAGAACATGGAAATGCAATTATTTTAGTAAATATAAAATATTTTCTCATCAGCAGTACATAGCAATCTTGTGACTTCTATCAGTGTCCAGCAGAGGATGATCTTGTAGGAGGAGTTTTCATTCTCCTCTGACTGTCCTATGAAGCTGCATAACCCCTGACCCTTGGTATGGACAGCACTGATTGGTCCTATGCTGATCACATGTACCCTCCCAGGAAAAAAAAAAAACCTCTATGGCAATACTCACCATACACAGCATGTGCAGACTTCCCACTGCTGCTCTAACTATGGAGGATGGATTGGGAACAGTAAAAGAAGGGGAGGATCAGAGAAAACAGGATCAAACCGCCTTTCTACACAATTCAGAGGATTAGCCCCAGTGAGTATAACAAGCATGCTTTACTACATATACAGACTGATTTTACTTTTGTGGGTTTAGTAACACTTTAAGTGCTGCATATGAGCTGTGCAAGTACTGTTAGAGACAGGGCAGTTTATTCATTTTTTTGTATTAAAATGTACACAAAACTTTTTTTTTTTTTTTTACAGAAAAACAGATTAGGCAAACTTTCAAAACCGTTGGAGTCACCACTTTTCTCACCTGTGACCATGACCATACGAATGTTGGCTTTGCGAAGGTCTTCAAGTACACCTGGAGTCTCTGGTTTTAATTTATTTTGCATAATAATCAACCCCAGGAATGTCATGTTGTTTTCAATTGCATCTCTGCAATAATTATTGAAAAGGTTGCATCAAAATGTTAGAAAGCACATTTCTTTGAAATATACAATACTAAAGATGTTAAACAGTATATGTTTTTTTTTCTTTTTACAAAGATGACCAAATTTTCATCAGCAAAAACTTTTCATTTTTTAGTATGGAATAGCTAGATTTCCCACCAGTTTTTAATTTTCGGCATCTGTGTGCCTTTGGAACGGCTTCCTTTCAATTATGTTCTAGAAACATTTGCACTGTGGACAAATTTTGATTACAGATACACTAACAAAACTAAATTGAATGTTAAGAACAAAAAATTATGTTGAAAGTCATTAAGATTTCATCATAGTAAATATTAAGAATTTTTTTGTCCCACTCCAGACTACAAAAGAAATTTGGAATTTTGACATTACTATAAAATCAATATTTTGGAGTACAGTAGAGGACACAAAAGCTGATTCTTAGACCATGGGTTATATGTTTCTATCTCCAGGCGATTGGGCACTAACAAAAGCTTTGCTGTGAACCACCTGCCCCAGTGTACCTATATATCCCTGCCCACTTGCGGAGGCTCCAGTTTTTCATCCAGCAGTAAGGAGATCACAGAGAAATACCTGTACCAAAATATGAAATTTACAAAGTACATCATAATGCCTATTACTTTAACTGGACAGAACAAGGTAAAGAAGTGGATTCTTAGACCATGTGATTTCCCAAGCAATAAATCAAGGGGTGGAAAAACAGTGAAAATTGTAGCAACTGGCTCATAAAAAAAAGAAGAAAGGTCAATGAACCCGAACAGACAAAACAGCAGCAGAATGACCTTGAAGCCAAAGCAGGGATAAGTAGAGTACCAACAGCCAGCTATCAAAAATGTTTTTTTAAAATATGAACAGAAAAATAGGCGGCAACTCCGCGACTCTTGAAAAGAACCAATGCTGGAGGCTGTAAAGAACCCAAGAGCTTCAACATCTTTGGGGGAATGGATTCAGGTAGGGAAAAGAGGAACTCATTCCTGAGGGCAAAAGCCTGGGTAAGGAAAGCAAAAAAATGACCACCCAGATAGGTGGAAAAGGAGAAAGGAATCCATATTGAGGGGACCACTCTGTAAGGAATGGAAGTGGGGTCAGTTGGCAAGTGAATACATTGAAGGCAGCCATAGATACATTCCTGACCTCACCCATAAGGTGAACTGTAAGTGCATGCTTTCAAGGCAGGACATGAGGAGGCATAATGACATTTCCACAAAAGGTGAGCAAGAAAGACTGGCTTTCAGGAAACTTTGTCCCCATGTGGAAGGGAAGAGAAGGAGGGGGCTCCAGGAAGAACACAGGGTGAGACAACGTAGAACTATGACTATCAGGTTTCACAGAGAGAAGCAGGTTCTGTTCTTGTAGAGGCCTTTATAAGGGAGTAACCACTTTGAACACAAAGGAGGGCCCTGCATGGGCAAGAGCACCAGAGGAAAGCACCAGAGGAAGGGGAGGCATAGAAAATCACAACCGTGACAAAGAAGAGCAGCTTCTTGAAAAAAGACTGCACTGAGAGTGTGAAAGCCAAGGTGTTAGGAAGAGGATATGCAAAACCTAACCAAGACCTGCCAGGTACCAAGGGCTAGGTGTTTGGGAACTCCAAACAGAAGTAGTTTCAGCATGCTTAATTGGGCACATTTCTAGGATGGGGTTCCCAATCCTCATACTCGGTGAGAACTACCTCACATGAAAACATGTACAGACAAACCTCGGTTTACGAACGCCTTGGTTAACATCATTTTCTGTTTACGAATGAAAATCCATTGAAAATAAAGACTCAGTTTACAAATTTTTTTCGCAATACGAACGGATTAATTGGTTTTCAACGCACTTCCAATTTTTTTTTTAATCATGTCCATGTACAGTACTATGCTTTAAAGTGCACTTTATAAAGAGTTTTGAACAGATAAGACTATTTTTTCCTTTTTTCTGACCTCAAACGGATTAATTGGTTTTCAATGCATTTACGAACTAATTTTTATTCATGTCCCTTTATGCCTTTTAAAGTGCACTTTATAAAAATTTTTGAAACAGATAAAACTTTTGACTTTTTTCTGACCTTCGGAATGGATTAATTGGTTTTCAATGCATTTACGAATTAATTTTTAATCATGTCCCAGTACAGTATTTATGCCTTTAAAGTGCACATTATAAAAGAGTTCTGAACAGACAAGACTTTTTTTTAAAACCTTTTTAGGACCTCCGGAACGAATTAATTGGTTTTCAATGCATTCCTATGGGAAACCGCGTTTCGGTTTATGCATTTTTAGCAATAAGAAAAGTCCCGCAGAACGAATTCAATTTGTAAACCGAGGTACGCCTGTAATAGGTAAACTTGTGTGTTGCTATATGTGATCAGTGTCAAATATATAAATGTGTGTACAAAATAATAAATGGTAACTATGTGGGACTGCTGCAACCACTCAACCAGTGTACTCCTATACTCAAATATCTAAATGCCTATTATATATAAAATGGGCGCTGTCACTTTAAATTATTGTGGCATCCCTGAGGATGTCAAATGACTAGTGATGCAACGTGTCGGGTGAAGGTGGTGGTGTCATTTCCAGTTGACGGGAAAACCTGAAGTGTGGTGAAGAACTCCATACTGTGACAAAGACGCTGCTCTATATACAATATATGAACTACAATACATATTTTAAACTGAGATATAGTTTTGCGCTATGAGATCTTTTCTATTCTCCACACAAGCTATAAGGTGAGCGGAGGCAGTAATGACCTGTCCCTTGAAAGGGACTCTGTGTACAAGTAGCCACAAAAGTGACCTATAAATTGTAGGTCAAATATTAAGGTGAGCTGGCACTACACTTATTGGTGGATTGAAAGACTTGGGCACTGAAGCATTATTATTGGATCACCATTGGAATTCACATTTATTTTATTAAGCTGTCAATTTATATACAGTAGGACATATGATATATTATTTATTTAAAGACACTTGCTCTTGGGTGCTAAAAGGATTGTGAGCACCATTGGATGTTCCATATTCATATATTTATAATGAACATTTTTTTGAAGATATATGCACTGGCTGATATGTTGTGTTCATATTGAATATTTGAAAATTACAGTATTTATATTCACTTTTTGTTGTGGGGGTGACATAGGGACAGTGCAACATTTTATAAACATCAGGCATACCTCACGATAGATGATAAAACACAGCGGTATTGATTTGCATGGCACCCAATCTCTAAAAGGTGCCTCTCTGGTGAATATCAGGGAATCAGAAATGCTGGAAGTTCTCTGGGTGAGATTCTATAGAGCAGCAAGTGCCGGGTCACTGACGAACCACATGTGGGTGGGAAAGAAGTTCATAAGGGTTACAGAGAACGGGGAAATGCAATCTTTTCTCATATAAGGTTGGCAAAACATCTTGACCAATGCCAGTCAGCTCTTTTGAGGAGGTGAGAACAGAAGGGTTTATCAGCTTGTAAAACAAGCAACTTGGTGATCCTTGAGTCAGATATGGGGAGGAAGGGCAAACCAAAACTCAGGGCAGTCTGCAGGTTGTAGGCCAGGAAGATGTGTACAAAAGGGAGTTCATGTAACAGAAGCCAACTTCAGCATGTATTGAGGAGTAAAGCATCAGTGACTATGAGCAGAGAAACTGAGCACTGGCTGTTCTGAAAGAATCTGACAGCAGAAACCGATAAGTGATCAGAAAGGAAAGGACTTCCACACTGTTGAGGCTGGGCTGATTTCCTTGTTCATTGGCAAATCAAGAGAAGAAGCCAGCTTGTTCCAGGTCAATAAGAGCTTTTGTTAGAGAATTCTTCATTGGAATTGGCTAAATGGTACGGTATCAAATGAGGCTACCATTAGGCCTATAACTCTCATGGAAAATTTTAATGTGGATCTCAAGACTCCAGCATGTGCCCTTAGAAAGAACTTTTTTTTCAGGTAGAAAGACTTTTGCTTGGGATCTGTCAAAGACCAGACCCAAGTATTCTAGGCAAAAGGGAAGGCTGGAGAGCAGATATGTTGAAACTAAAACAAAAACAATGTAAACAGGGGTGCAGCGCTAAAGACTCAGTAAATTCATAAAAATATATAAGATTCAATAAATATAAAATATATCCAATAAATAGTTCATAAGAAAAAAGATAAAGGACAATTAATAAAGTGACTCTTGTGCTCCTGTTATAGTTAGAACCGGTGTCCGTGCGGTGATATAGTAGGTAATGCGCACTCACCGGACGCGGCATATAAAATGCGCTTTTAAATCAATATTCCAGATGTCATCAGTAATGGGTCAGGAACTGGGTGGTCTTCCCTCTAAGGGATGGTAGGTCATCAGACAGGATCCGTATGAGCTTTATGAAGGATCCACGTCCGCCAGAGTTCAGAGACACTTTATGAACTGTCCTTTATCTTTTTACTTATGAACTATTTATTGGATATATTTTATATTTATTGAATCTTAAATATTTTTATGAATTTACTGAGTCCTTATCGCTGCACCCCTGTTTACATTATTATTCTGGTATTTTTTGGTTTACCATTGTGCATTAGCTGCTTTCATTTTAGCACGCTCACTACCTTTTTATTGATACTTAAAACAAAAACAACCTGCGCCACAAGAACTACAGTGAAGGAAATAAGTATTTGATCTCCTGCCGATTTTGAATGTTTGCCCACTTCCAAAGAAATGATCAGTCTAAAAATCGAACGGTAGGTGTATCGTAACACTGAGTGACAGAATAGCAACAAAAAATTCAAAAGAAAAACATGTCTAACAAATTATGCACTGATTTGCATGTTCATGAGGGAAATAAGTATTTGATCCCCTATCATTCAGCAGGATTTCTGGCTACCAGGTAACAAGCTAAGAATAAAAGCAGTCTCTTAAAGGGAGTGCTGCTAATTTCATTTTGTTACCTGTATAAAAGACAATTGTCCACAGGAGCAATCAATCAGATTCCATACTCTCCACCATGGCAAAGACCAAAGAGCTGTCCAAGGATGTCAGGGACAAGATTGTAGACCTACACAAGGCTGGACTGGGCTACCAAACTATCACCAAGAAGCTTGGTGAGAAGGTGACAACGGTTGGTGCATTCATTCGCAATGGAAGAAACCCAAAACAACAGTCAGTCTCCCTAGGTCTGGTGCACCATGCAAGATCTCACCTCATGGAGTGTCAATGATCATGAGAACAGTGAGGAATCATCCCAGAACTAAACGTGAGGATCTTGTCAATGATCTCCAGGCAGCTGGGACCACAGTCACCAAGAAAACAATTGGTAACACACTTCTTCGACAAAGATTGAAATCCTGCAGTGCCCACAATGTCCCTGTGCTCAAGAAAGTACATGTTCAGGCCCATCTGAAGTTTGCTACTGAACATCTGAATAATGCAGAGGAGGACTGGTTGAAAGTGTTGTGGTCAGATGAGACCAAAACAAAGCTCTTTGGCATCAACTCAACTCACCATGTTTGGAGGAGGAGGAATGCTGCCTATGACCCCAAGAACACCATCCCAACTCTCAAACATGGTGGTGGAAACATTCTGCTTTGGGGTGTTTTTCTGCTAATGGGACAGGACAATTGCACCGCATCTAAGGGACGATGGATGAGGCAATGTACCATCAAATCTTGGGTGAGAACCTTCTTCCCTCAGCCAGGGCATTGAAAATGGGTTGTGGATGGGTGTTCCAGCATGACAATGACCCAAGACACACGGCCAAGGCAACAAAGAAGTAGCTCTAGAAGAAGCACATTAAGGTCCTGGAGTGGCCTAGCCATTCTCCAGACCTTAATCCGATTGAAAATCTGTGGAGAGAGCTGAAAGTTTGAGTTGCCAAATGTCAGCCACCAAACCCTAATGACTTGGAGAGGATCTGCCAAGAGGAGTGGGCCATAATCCCTCCTGAGATGTGTGCAAACCTGGTGGCCAACTACAGGAAACGTCTGTGATTGCCAACAAGGGATTTGCTACCAAGTACTAAGTCATGTTTTGTGAAGGGGACCAAATACTTATTTCCCTCATGAACATGCAAATCTGTGCATTAATTGTTAGACAAGCAATTTTTTGTTGCTATTCTATCTCTCAGTGTTACAATACACCTACCATTCGATTTTTAGATTGATCACTTCTTTGTGAGTGGGCAAACATTCAAAATCAGCAGGGGATCAAATACTTACAGTGGGGCAAAAAAGTATTTAGTCAGCCACCAATTGTGCAAGTTCTCCCACTTAAAAAGATGAGAGAGGCCTGTAATTGGCATCATAGGTAGACCAACTATGAGAGACAAAATGAGGAAAAAATTCTAAAAAATAAGAATTTATTTGCAAATTATGGTGGAAAATAAGTATTTGGTCACCTACAAACAAGCAAGATTTCTGGCTCTCACAGACCTGTACCTTCTTCTTTAAGAGGCTCATCTGTCCTGCACTCATTACCTGTATCAATGGCACCTGTTTGAACTTGTTATCAGTATAAAAGACACCTGTCCACAACCTCAAACAGCCACACTCCAAACTCCACTATGGTGAAGACCAAAGAGCGGTCGAAGGACACCAGAAACAAAATTGTAGACCAGCACCAGGCTGGGAATACTGAATCTGCAATAGGCATGCAGCTTGGGAACAAATCAATTGTGGGAGCAATAATTAGAAAATGGAAGACATACAAGACCACTAATAATCTCCCTCGATCTGGGGCTCCACGCAAGATCTCACCCCGTGGGGTCAAAATGATCACAAGAACGGTGAGCAAAAATCCCAGGACCACATGGGGGGACCTAGTGAATGATCTGTAGAGAGCTGGGACCAATGTAACAAAGGCTACCATCAGTAACACACTACGCCGCCAGGGACTGAGATCCTGTAGTGCCAGACGTGTCCCCCTGCTTAAGCCAGTACATGTCCAGGTCCGTCTGAAGTTTGCTAGAGAGCATTTGGATGATCCAGAAGAGGATTGGCAGAATGTCATATGGTCAGATGAAACCAAAATAGAACTGTTTGGTAAAAACACAACTCGTCGTGTTTGGAAGAGAGAGAATGCTAAGTTGCATCCAAAGAACACCATACCTACTGTGAAGCATGGGGGTGGCAACATCATGCTTTGGGGCTGTTTCTCCGCAAAGGGACCAGGGCGACTGATCCATGTACAGGACAGAATGAATGGGGCCATCAGCAAGGGCATTGAAGATGAAACGTGGCTGGATCTTCCAACATGACAATGATCCCAAACATACCGCCCGGGCAACGAAGGAGTGGCTTCGTAAGAAGCATTTCAAGGTCCTGGAGTGGCCTAGCCAGTCTCCAGATCTCAACCCCATAGAAAACCTTTGGAGGGAGTTGAAAGTCCATGTTGCCCAGCGACAGCCCCAAAAAAATCACTGCTCTAGAGGAGATCTGCATGGAGGAATGGGCCAACATACCAGCAACAGTGTGTGCCAACCTTGTGAAGACTTACAGGAAACGTTTGACCTCTGTCATTGCTAACAAAGGATATATAACAAAGTATTGAGATGAACTTTTGATATTGACCAAATACTTATTTTCCGCCATAATTTGCAAATAAATTCTTTCCAAATCAGCCAATGTGATTGTCTGGTTTTTTTTTCTCATTTTGTCTCTCATAGTTGAGGTCTACCTATGATGCCAATTACAGGCCTCTATCATCTTTTTAAGTGGGAGAACTTGCACAATTGGTGGCTGACTAAATACCTTTTTGCCCCACTGTATTTCCTTCACTGTATGTGAAAAATTTTAAAGAGAATGCTGCTGTGCCTTGATAAGATTCAAAAAGATTGATAAAAATAAAAAAAAAATCAGTGAAAAATAATTATACACAAATCATAATAAATTCTGCGGTTATAAAATAAATGTCCAAAACTACCAAAATGAAAAAAAAAAAATGTACCGTATTTGCCGGCGTATAAGACGACCCCCTACTTTTCCTGCTAAAATGTAGTGTTTGGGCTATACTCGCCGTATAAGACTACCCCTCTTCCAATGCACACCAGTGGGAGCAATAGTGCCCCATCATTGGTGTCAGTGGGAGGAATAGTGCCCCATCATCGGTGTCAGTGGGAGGAATAGTGCCCCATCATTGGTGTCAGTGGGAGGAATAGTGCCCCATCATCGGTGTCAGTGGGATGAATAGTGCCCCATCATTGGTATCAGTGGGAGGAATAGTGCCCCATCATCGGTGTCAGTGGGAGGAATAGTGCCCCATCATTGGTATTAGTGACAGGAATAGTGCCCCATCATTAGTATCAGTGGGGGGAATAGTGCCCCATCATTAGTATCAGTGGGGGGGAATAGGTGCCCCATCATTGGTGTCAGTGGGAGGAATAGTGCCCCATCATTGGTATCAGTGGGGGGGAATAGTGCCCCATCATTGGTGTCTGTGGGAGGAATAGTGTCCCAACATTGGTATCAGTGGGGGGGAGGAATGGTGTCCCATCATTGGTGTCAGTGGGGGGTGGAATAGTGGCCCATCATTGGTGTCAGTGGGGGGGGGGGGAATAGTGCCCCATCGTTGGTGTCAGTGGGGGGGAGGACTAGTGCCCCATCGTTGGTATCAGTGAGAGGAATAGTGCTCCATCATTGGTATCAGTGATGGGGCACTATTCCTCCCACTGACACCAATGACACTTGCTGACCCTGTTCTAGTATGGTGCTGCTGCAGCCAGCATATGTGGTTGCAGCAGCACCTCTACACGGCACACTTACCTGCTGTTCCTGCACTCGATTTTCACGGGGCCGCTCGGCTCCGCCCCCTCGCCGGTGATTGGCCGCCTGTGTGCCTTTCCTGAGCTACAGTTCTGGCGGCCAATCACCGGTGAGGAGGCGAAGCCGAGCAGCCGCGCGAACATCCAGTGGCCGAACCGAAGGAGCAGCCGCGCTTCCTGGACCGGATCATCGTGGGACCGGAGTCAGGTAAGGAACACCAGCTTCTGCCCACCCCTGTACTTAGTGTCCCTTCCGTTGGAAGGGGGGGAGGGCGGCGGCACCGCGACGCCCCCCTAAAAAGTGTCAGTATGCCGTATACCGGCGTATAAGACGACCCCCGACTTTTGAGTAGATTTTCAAGGGTCAAAAAGTCGTCTTATACGCCGGCATATACGGTATGTTCAAATACAAAAAGTGTTGAAACCAAAAACAAAGAAAGTCCCCTTTAAACATGCAAATAGTGCTCCAAAAACTTTTTTTAGGATAAGTTCAATACAGATCCACACCTTCCTGTGAATACTGATGTATTCCGCACTCACCAGAGATAAGAATAAATTGCACTTTATGGATACAATATTATCCTCCAATTCCCAGGGAACATTTCCTCTCCATAGCCTCCTCCATATACAAGAGCTTCCTTACATCCAACTTCAAAAGGGATTTCCCCTCATAACGATGTGTTATACAGGAAGACAAAGGAGAACCAATAGTGCAATATTGCAAAGACTTGTTGAAACTGATCACCCAGAGAAAGACTTCGGAGCATGTGAACTGTTTTATGGACATTTTATGACAGTTGCAAGGGAGAGGAGTCCTTCAGAAGGTCATATATCTAACCTGTAAACTTGACATCCTGAGTTCTGAGTAGGGCAAGCAGGGGCGCTAAGACATTTGTGAACACTCTGGAAGCGGATGATAGGACAAAGGACAGTGAGACAAACTGGAAGTGGTTGTCTGCCACTGATAAAAGTAGATGAATGGAAATGTATATACTGAATGTCCAAAGATGGCATGTATTCCCCTCATCTCAGAGAGGCAATTACTGAACTTACAGATTCCTGAAACCTTGTGGTGACAGTGAGAGAGGTACCTTATAAAAGGACGCTGGGAGGAAGTGGTGATAAAGAATGCAACCACTGGTGTGATTTGACACTTGGTCATGCAACTGAGACCAAGCACTTGAGTGGGTGAATTTTAGCACCAAGTTTGTAACGTTTTATACTGGGGGTGTAGAGGCTGAGGAGCGTGTATGGGTGTTGGCGCCCACTGATTCTAGAAGTGGCAATAACCTTTTGAATAGATCAGAGTAGCAGAGAATTCTGCTTAAGTTAGGCTGGCTGCGTGTTGCGCATCTGTGAGGGAGCCCAATTTGGGGGGCTGGAATGGCGTCAGTGTAAGACCTGTCTCTGAAACAAGGGAATTGCTATTAACCTGAGAAGAGTTTGGAGTTTCCTTAGTGCCTGCAGCAGAATCTCCACTGTCTATTCCATGTGTTCTCACTATTGAGTATCTGTAACCCACCACTGCCAAGTGAAGATCCTCCCCTGCGGGGTACTCAAGGAATGGATGTGGGCTGAGTTCAGATTGTCTGGTATGAAGGAATTGAACCAAATTCCTGTGGCTGTGTATCTGAGGTATCAGGTGAGATGGCAAACGATCAGCTTGCGCCGTCACTGGAAGTGTGCGGTAGGGAGTCTTTTGATCAGTACATCCCTAGCCAGAGACGAACTTCTGGTAGTGAGGTGGAAGAAAAGACCATTCATTTTAAATAGGCAAATGTTACAACTTTACCTATAGGACCGAATTAACGTGACAAAGATGGGGCTGTTGCAGAGTCTGGGTACGTTTCTCAATAAGCAAATCAAGGGTAATCAATTAGGTGATAGCGACAGAAGTGTTAGTCAAAGAAGAAAATAAATATTTTTTTTTAACAGGAGAAGAGGTCCATCACCTAAGGAAACTAGCAAAAAACTGGAGACTCGAGGTGAGGGTGGGGTTTTACTGGTACAATGGGCGGCAGTACTCAGCAAAGCTTTTGCCAGTGTCCATTCACCTGAAGGTAGCAACAAATAACCAATGGTCTAAGAGTCAACTCATATGCCCTGTCCTGTGCAATTAAGATAACTGGCTTGATTACACTGGACAAAAACGTTTTTTAAATGTTTTGTTTCCAGAAAAACTTTTGGCGACGATAGACCCCTTCAAACTAAGCACAAATATAATTTAATTTCAAAGAGACTGCATCACATAGGAATCTTAAGAAATATGAATAACTTAATGACTAGAATGTATATAATCGCAAAATGTTTCTGACATGCTACATAAGTTCAACAGGGCTAAAAGTGTTTGCTGATTTTTGTTCGTACTCTGTGTCCGATGCATCTCACTGCAGTGTCCAACAATAGTCAGCCAGCATTGATGGATTCCAGTTACCCTGATACTGTTTTTTTCATTGTGGCATTGTCCTGGTGAAACCATTCACCATGTTTGTCACTGACTGCACTTTCGGGAAAGTCCAAGTGTGAATGCAAAAATGGATCTTCAGTGACATGTTGCACTTCAAGGTCGATTTTCTCTGGCCTAACTGATCTTCGAACCGCTTGTCATTCAGTGATGACATATCTGATCTGTGGACCAACAAAGAATGCCTTCCTTAAAGTAGAACTCTAGGCAAAACATTAGCTTTCCCATTTTGGATAACGTAAGGGAGGATTATAACCCCTGCAAGTTTTTTTGCCACCTTTGTCCCAATGATGAAATTTCCCTTCATTTCCTGTCCCGTAGCCAAAACAGGAAGTGAGAGTAAATCCCTGCAAATTAAGCAAATCTCTTGCCCCCCCCAGTCAGCAGAACTAGTGTCCCCGTTGGAAGATTTCCTCTCTATTACTGTTCTGGGCACAACCCAAAATTTGGGATTTTCTGTTAGTTTCACTTTCAATGATAATGAAACACGAGTAATAGAGGGTGAATCTCCTTAACAGGCAGAGGTAGCAATAAAAACCTGACAGGTAATCTAATCCCTCTCCACAACAAAAAGAAAAAAAAAAGTTTTGCTTTTAAGCGATTCCAAAGGTTGTAATTAAAAACAATAAGAAACATGTAATACTTACATGCTCTGTGTAATGGATTTTACAGAGCAGCTCCGATCCTTTTCTTTTTTGCCCCAACTCCCCCCCCCCCCCCCCCTCCCAGGGGTCCTGGCACCTACTCCCTGCTGAGTGCTCCCAATAGCAAGCTTCTTGCTATGGGAGCACTCGAACAGGCTCGCTTGTGCCCGCCACCTCCTCATTTAGCTCACTGGTTGTGACTGACAGTAGCAGGAGCTAATGAGGAGAGAAAGAGCCAAGTGATGTGGCTCTCATGCATAACTCCCAGACGTTTACAGTGTTGTTAAAAGAAGAGGGGATGCTACACAGTGGTAAACCTGGCCCTGTCCAAATTTTTTTGGGATGTGTTTGCTGCCATCAATTTCAAAATTACCTTTTTTAATTCATAAAATGGTTCATTTTTTGTTTAAACATTTGATATGATTTCTATTTTCTATTGTGAGATTTTCAAATCATTTCATTCTGTATTTATGTAGATTTTACACAGTGTCCCAACTTTTTTGGAAAAAGGGTTGTAATAAATGTAGCTTGTTGACCTCCCCACATACTGATTGGACAGTAAAGGCTTAAGAGGATATTTCTGTGCTCTCCTTTCCAGTAAACCAACATCTAGCGATACTTGGATAGCATTGTGCAATGCAATACAGCCATAATTGCTCACAGTGCTGCTCCCTCCTGCCTCTTATACTGGCAAATACATACCATCATTTTTATTTTTCAATAACCACATTAAACAGTAGCTTTTTATACTTGCCTTGAGTTAGTGTTAAAAAAATGAATAACCCTCTATAACACCACTGAAATTACACAATGCAATAAAATTAATAGAAATGAATTCCATACCTACTAATATTTTGAACTTTGTGCCATGCAATTTTTGACTCCAGCTTTCTGTGGGCAAGTGCAATAACACGGTATCCCTCCTTTGTGTAGTCCTCTAGAACAGTTGCAAAATCTGATGGAACTACAAAAATAAAATATATAAATAAAATTGTTCTTTTTAAACTAGAATAAAAAGAGCAAAGAATATAACTTTTATAGATACATTCCAGAGAAGAATTAGGCAATATACGTGTAGTTCACCTGTCTCTGGCTTACAAAGGCTGGCTACCACTTCTGGCGCTCCTTTCACATAAGCATCCATTCGTTTTTCTCCCAGCACTTTGGCAACTACTGCCATACGCTGCAAAGCTGAAGAGAAAGGAAACTGTCGTACGATTCCAATCTCATATGATGACTGTATAAAAAAGAGAAAAAAGTAAATCCCAAACACACTATACATGGTTTATGCAAAAAGTGGACAAAAACATAAGCACTGTAGTACATAATCTGGAGAAATGCTTTCTGTCCAGCCTAAGAATTTCTGCCCACATTTTGTGCACTTAAAATGTCACATAATCTCAAAGTAAATATACCCGTTTCTGGAAAGCCCGTGTTTGATACAGATGATAATTTGATACAAACAGTATCATGAAGACCAAGGCACTACACTATGGGAAAACATTGTGGCTAGTGGACATCATAGCTTGATAATGACCTTGATTCCAAAACTGTGGGCAATAATAAGCCACCCAGATTTTGGAGTGCACCTGAGGAAATTTTAGAAGCCGCATGCTGATGTTGGATTAGAATGTCCTCCAGCAGTACACGTGCATGCAGTTGAGAACAATTGGCTCATGGTGCAGTCTATCCCTCTTGACATCTTAATGCTGCTGCTGCACAAGGGATGTTAGAAGGCTGACATCAAGGGAGATTCCATTCTCAAGAATACTCATTCTAGCACTTGTTTACATAACAGTATTAAATTGCCTTAAATTATCTGTCTAAAATTCAGCTTTAACTTAATTTGCTGCTGCTGTGCACTTGCAGGAAGGGGTAGAAAATACAGAAGAACTCTGAGGAGCTGACAGGGTATCAACTCTCAGATTTCTGGTGACCTCTGACATATGACTGTGAAGCTGAAGAGTCCGAGTCAAAGTAAACTACAAATCTTTTGTCAGTAAGCCTACTTGGTAACAATACTTTGAGACCAAACATTCTAGCATTGGCCCAAGCTTGACTGGATCTCTTTATGTACGTTACATACATAGGAATTATCACAGAGTGACATCATTTCTCTTGGTAATATCAGGAGAAAAATGTAACCATAAAAAGTTAAAACCACTATTTAACTGTACCACTGAGCAACAATCAAGAAGCCTCCAAAAAAAACAAATTTCAATTACTCATAACAAATCCTACAACAAAAGGTTTATTAGCTCACTCCACTGGTTGTAGAATGATACCATGTGGCTACTAAAGTAATATTTTAACTCTCAAATATCTGTCCTCTTCTGAAGATAAATGTTTTTACTATTAGGTCACCAGAATCCCACTCAAGGGCTGTGGTTTCTGCTATATGCAGTCACAGTGTTGCTCAGTACAACTCATAAGTCTTAGGGAACCATATGTGAAAAACAGCATGTAACAGATCATAGGTCTAACCAGGACAATCTTCATTACAGCCTTGGTGACATATCTTTGAGAGAGGTACATAAAAGATCAGTGTAAAGATTCATAAAGCAGGCAGGCTTTTGTGAAATTGTTGTTCATGGCAGATTCAACTGCACCCCAAATTTCTGGACTGCCTTACTGACACAGCAGCTGCTGCTTGTCAGACACATGAACACAGAACTATAACGTGTCATATAAAATCTGACCACCAGCTTAGCTATCCTTTGAAAACAATTTGGAATTACTTCTATTAGAAAATGCATCTGCATCTTTACAATATTAGCTGAAAAGAATTCTAATTTACTATTTTTTTTTTTTTTGTTTAGTCTGCAGATGCTCTAAAATTTGAGAACCCTTTTGAAAGCAGTCGCTAGATACTGTGCTCAATATCATTAGCTTCTACTTTAAAGAACATGTATAAAATATACTGAAGCATTATCCAAAGAACAACAAATATAATTATCTTGTGTCTTAAGTCTGCAGGGAACAGGTTTGGGTTTTTTTTTTCGCAATTCAAATTATAAACATAAATTTGGTTCTTTTACCAGAAATAAGAGCAAAAGCAAAAACTGCTGCCACCTGCTGGATCACGCATATATTGCAGTTTTAAAAAAAAACAATTCTTAAAGTGGTTCTAAAGGCTCAAGGTTTTTTACCTTCATGCATTCTATGCATGAAGGTTAAAAAAAAAAACAACTCTCTGTGCAGCACCCCCCCCCCCCCCCCATTCCCCCTAATATTCACCTAAGCCCCCTCTCGATCCAGTGATGTGCACTGGAGTCTCGGCTATCCCAGGACTCCCTCTCTTCATTGGCTGAAACAGCAGCAGGAGCCATTGACTCCCGCTGTTGTAAATCACAGCCAGTGAACCAATGAGAAGAGAGAAGGATCGGGGCCGAGCCGAGGCTCTGTGTGAGAATGGACACATGGAGCAGAGGCTGGGGAGTAAGCATCCTCGGGTGCCCCCCCCATAGCAAGCGGCTTGTGGAGGCACCAGTCAGGAGGGAGGAGTCAGGAGTTCCAGTGGGGACCCCAAGAAGAGGAGGATCCAGACTGCTCTGTGCAAAACCATCACACAGAGCAGGTAAGTATAGACATGTTTGTTTTTTTAATGTAAGTCTTTAGAATCACTTTAAAGCCATGTTTCTCAATTAATGGGCTGCGATCAGGGGCAGACTGGGCCACGGGGCAAGTGCCCCCCAGGCCTCTATAATACCTCAATATAATATCTGGTGCCCTGACACACAAACCCTAATAAACAATGCCGGCCACACTCACTTAAATGTCAAGATGGCGTGTACCGCAACTACGAGTGGCCTTAATATTTGTATTTCTGTGGCCAGACGGTCCTACAAAGGTGGTGCGCAGTTACAAAGTGGTCCCAAGTCCCTCGCGCTCATTCCTCCTTCCTGGGAGGAAGTGACATAACTACACCTCGTTCCAGCCAGATGCCCAGGAGAGAAGAAAAGCACCACTGGACGCCAGGGAATGACTCTGCTAGGTACTTTTCCTGGGTTGTGGCTGTGTGATGGAGAGCGCATTTTGAAAACCGGAAAGTAATGGTGAATGGGCTGTGGACTGAAAGTGTGCATGAAAGGGGAGGGTTAAAGGGGTCAAGGTGGGTAATAAAGTGGGGTGTGAAAGGGGGATAAAGAAAGAGCATAAAGGGGGAAAGGAAGGGGGGCATGAAAGGGTGGGCTAAAGCAGGACATGGAAGGGGGGATTGAAGGAGTGCATGAAATGGGGGGGGGGGGGGGGACTGAAAACCCTCACACAAATATTGCACAAACTATATTATTTAAATAGCCACTGAAGACATTATTATCCTTAAAGTGAGAGGTAGGGGAGGCATTGCTCAGCTTAATGGGCTATTAGGGTGAGGTAGAGGGGACATTACATAAAGTTAGCGGGTATTGGTGGATTTTGTTATTTTATGTATGCTTAAAATAATTATTTATTTTAAAAGTCTAAAAAAGTGTTTTACTATGTAATTTTCTTTCCTTTTTGTTTTTTACATGGGAAATGGGGAGTTGAGGTACCATGAGCCTATGTGTGGTACTTGTCTCCCAGGTAAAAGTTGCTATTCAGTCCCTGTTTTTCAGGGCAGGTTCACACTATAGAAACGCAGTCCAGATGCATTCCCAATGCATTTCCACATGCGCATTTTTGATGCATTTTTATGCGATTTTGATGCACAGCTTTTTTTATGCATTCCAGTTCATTTTTTCCCCTCTTTTTTTTTTCAATTTAAGTAGGGACATGTTCATTTTTGATGAGTTCCACTGCAGTTGTCTGCAGAAAACACTGAAACTGCAAGCATTGATGTGAACTATGACATTGACAGCCATATAACCTAGTTTCTGTGCATTTTGAACGCAGAAAAAAAAGCAACTGAAACACATTTAGTGTGAACTGGCCCTTAAACATGGCAGTGATATACAAAGTACGCTGCTAAGTGTCTGTGACTACATGTGCACATCATATACCATATGCCACCTGTCTAATCTGGTGAATACTTTTAGCTTGCTTAAAATTATATAATTTATCAAAAAAAAAAAAAAAAATTAAAATTAAAAAGTAAATGCATTAAAATCATATTTTTTCCCCCCCCATCCACAGTACTTTCATTTTCACTAGCGCTGTGATTACTGCACTATCCATTTTGGAAGGAATCCTTTGTTTACTGAGTAACCTCTTCACGCCAACAGTACGCAAATATGCGTCCTCTAGGCGGCTGGGCCTTGACGCCGAGCGACCGCATATTTGCATACCATTTGTAAACGTGTGCTGAGAGCACACGCTACAGGCACATGTCTCTGTGTCCCACGGAAAGGTCCCAATCTCTCCTTGCAATAGGGACCTTTCCAATCATGTGACTGCGGTGACATGATATCACGGCGGTCACATGACCTTAAACCCCACCCCATCTCCCGATGTCAGAAACCCCTTAAAGGGCTGGGAGGCACCGGCATAAAAGCGTTAAAAAGTGCATATACAATGTAGAATACTGCAGTGTTTTGTGGAATAAATTAGGTTTTGGAAATTCAATTATTTTTGGGTCGCTACTTAATGACCAAGGACAAATGTGGGTCCTGAGGTTCCACAGGTTGAGAACCACTGCTTTAAAGTATATGTACAGTGCCTTGAAAAAGTGTTCATACCCCTTGAAATTTTTCTACATATTATCATGTAAAATGTACTTTATTGGGATTTTATGTGATAGACCAACACAAAGTGGCGCATAATTGTGAAGTGGAAGGAAACTGATAAATGGTTTTCAAAACTTTTTACAAATAAATATGTGAAAAGTGTGGCGTGCATTTGTATTCAGCCCCCCTGAGTCAATAGTTTGTAGAACAACCTTTTGCTGCAATTACAGCTGAAAATCGTTTTGGGGATGTCTCTACCAGCTTTGCCCATTCTTCTTTGCAAAATAGCTCAAGCTCTGTCAGATTGGATGGAGAGGGTCTGTGAACAGCAATTTTCAAGTCTTGCCACAGATTCTCAATTGGATTTAAGTCTGGACTTTGATTGGACCATTCTAACACATGAACATACATTGATCTAAACCATTCCATTGTAGCTCTGGCTCTATGTTAAGGGTTTTTGTCCTGCTGGAAGGTGAACCTCTGCCCAATCTCAAGTCTTTTGCAGACTTTTAACAGGTTTTCTTCTACGATTGCCCTGTATTTGGCTCCATCTATCTTCCCATCAACTCTGACCAACTTCCCTGTCCTTGCTGAAGAAAAGCATCCCCACAACATGATGCTGCCACCACCATGTTTAACGGTGGGGATGGGGTGTTCAGGCATGTGCAGTGTTAGTTTTCCGCCACACATAGCATTTTGCTTTTAGGCCAAAATGTTCAATTTTGGTCTCATCTGAGCAGACCACCTTCTTCCACGTTTGCTGTGTCCCCCACATGGCTTCTCACAAACTGAAAACGGGATTTCTTATGGCTTTCTTTCAACAATTGCTTTCTTCTTGCCACTCTTCCATAAAGGCCAGATTTGTGGCCTGTGGACAGATTCTCCCACCTGAGCTGTGGATCTCTGCAGCACCTTCAGAGTTACCATGGGTCTCTTGGCTGCTTCTCTCATTAATGCTCTCCTTGCCCGGCCTGTCAGTTTAGGTGTACGGCAAATTGTTGGTAGCTTTGCAGTTGTGCATATGCGTTCCATTTCCGGACGATGGATTGAACAGTGCTCCATGAGATGTTCAAAGCTTGGGGTATTTTGTTATAACCTAACCCTGCTTTAAACTTCTCCACAACTTTATCCCTGCCCTGTCTGGTGTGTTCTTTGGCCATCACGATGCTGTTTGTTCACTAATGTTCTCTAACAAACCTGAGGGCTTCACAGAACAGCTGTATTTATATTGAGATTAAATTACACACAGGTGGACTATTTACTAGTTAGGTGACTTCTGAAGGCAATTGGCCCCACTAGATTTTAGTTAAAGGTATCAGAGAAAGGGGGCTGAATGCAAAAGCACACCACACTTTTCAGATATTTATTTGTAAAAATGTTGAAAATCATTTATAATTTTCCTTTCACTTCACAATTATGTGCCACTTTGTGTTGGTCTATCACATAAAATTCCAACAAAATACATTTACGTTTTTGGTTTTAACACGACAAAATGTGGAAAATTTCAAGGGGTATGAATACTTTTTCAAGGCACTGTAAAACCTCAATTCCCATTCCATATCAAATGTGTAAGGCAAACATTTGTGTATAGATTTTAAAAAAAAGAAACTTATTTCTATAAGTGATCACATGACCTTTGCCCTCAGCTGCATAACGGGCTTAGAGAGCTGGGGGTAAGGACTGCAGGGGGACATTTCACCTGTAGACAAGTAGCTGTGCAAGGGGGGTGTGTGAGAACAAGTCTTGGCCATTGAAGGACAGGTAGACTGTGCTTTGCACAGCCAGAAAACTGACCACACTGGATGTGCTCTCATGCCTAGTGTGCTCAGTATGAAATAGGCGAGTAGGGGAACTGCCAGGATCACCAGCTATTTCACACAAAGGAAGCAAATAAAACAGGACACTTTTTTTTAACATAACAGACACATATCAGGAATATTAATGTATTAAAAAGTATGTTGCCCCATCATCAAACATACTCTGAAGTTATTACCCTGCAGTCACTAATAATTTTTGTACTTTCAAGGCAGGCCTGAAGCACCCTGGGAGTTGAGGGGAAGTAACTTCAATTATTTGTAAGAACACATCAATACATCAGGCCTAAACGGTTTTCTTTATTTCATATAGCTCAAACTGCATATTTTCTATAATGGTCTGCCTATCACACACAGTTCAACACAATGCTGCACCATGAAATAATGAAATAATGGGACTTTTGTACTTAATGTAAAATCTATTTTGGAGTCAATTGAGGGATGCAGGAATACAGATACAGCCCCAGTATAGCGTGAAGAGCCATGTGTTTTTGTGACTGAAAGGCGCCCAGTAGTGACAAGTGTTTGAACATAGCTGCCTATACAAGTCAATGACAAGTTGCGGCTGTATGCTTGTCACCACACATCTGTCCTTGTACATTTGCAAATGCTCGGATCTGGGGGTGACATGTACAGCTGCAGCTTGTCACTGATGTGTACAGGCAGCTGCATGCAAACATCTGTCTCCTCTGGGTACCTTCCAGCTTTATAAATACATGGTCTCCATGCTGTACAGGCCCCCTGCAGCCATGAAAATGAGCCCAAACCCCTCCCCTACCGAGGATGGATCAATTGTGTGCCAAAGCAGTACCAAGGGCATGGCCAAAACGCAGGGAGGGACAGGAACTAATTCTCTCAATCAACTCCAAGAAATGGATTTTAAAGGTAAGTAAAAATCCCATTTTCTTTTTCGTCCATTGAGGGACACCAGAATTCAGATCCAGTTGGGGCTTTCCAAAACAGTCCAACTTTGGGGTGGGCAACACAGCAAAAACTACTAACAGGCATCACTAGGAGGTCTGGGGACCGTCTGCAGTCCAGGAGCTTCCTGAAAGAGCAATGCTGAAATCTAAATGGTTGAGAAACCAGGCTTATATACACTCAGCATTTCCCAGCACTACAACTTTCCCTGTCACAGAGGGAAATCCCAGTCCTTCCTGGAGTTGAAGGCACTGCAATGCCTAAAATGGTGTAGAACAGATTCTCAAGCCGAAAATTTGGTCAAGGCAGGATCCTTTGATGTTCAGGAAATGATCTGTTTAGAGGAACAAGACAGTACTCCTTGGAATGAACTTCAGCAAGTTCAATCCCTGGAGTAGAGGGAGAAGAAACTACTCCAGTCACCTGAAAAGGCTGAAGGATTATGGCAGGGACTGGTCTGTAGAGACAGGTCTGCAGGCCTGCTCAGAACCCAAGCCTTTGACCACAAATACGGAGGCTGACAGGAGCTGGAAAAAAAACAAGACAAGTTCTTTCAATGTCCTTCATTCCCTCAATATAAAAGGGATGAACTTCCTGCCTAATGACAAGGGAGCTGAAGGGACACAAAGTGTGTGAGGGCTTATCACACTGGTGTTAAGTAGCTGCCAATGTGGAACACAGGAAGTATGGTCTGGCTGGATTTGGCGGGCGTTAGGCCCTACAGGAAGGTGATGACTACAAGGACCCATAAAGCGGTCTTTCTTCACAAAAGTTGTAAGAGTATCCTACAATAGGAATGCAAGGCAAAGGCACAAGACTGAACAAAGGAGAAATTAAGAATCTAGGCCCTTATTCAAGTAGGAGACACCTAAAGCTGGTACCTGTTTATCTTCTAGGTCAGGGAGTCATGCAGTAGCACCAGGGAAATAATGAACTCATGATGGAGGCATCCAAGGCAAGGAATTAACCTGTGGGCTTAAAGGGGAGCGCTCTGCCACTGAATACCATATAGGTAAACTACTCAAGGACTTGGCACGATGCACAGTCAGCCCTCCAAACTCTTAAATGTATATTGTAGGCTCCACAAGCAGGACCCTCCTATTCCTTCTGTACTGAAATGCATTTTGTCTCCATTTACATTGTAAAGTGCTGCAAAACTGTTGGTGCTATATAAATCCTGTATAATAATAATAATGGTAACTTCAAGCAGGCGTCTGTTCAGAGAGGTTAGCTTACCCCTGGGTTCGAGACCTTAAGGCTGAGCGGGAGTCACACTCAGAGTCTGAGACTAATTAGAGCAGAAGAAAAGGTCAGGGTGGGATTCAGCAAATCTCTCCCAGGACCTCCTACACTGAGGCAGAAGAGCTGGACTCTCGTGGTACTACTAATCAGGGTTGAACAGATGACATTCCTTGAAAGCCAATCGAATCAGATGCTCCTTGGATGGTCATCAGCATCCCAGCAGAGCAACCAGAGTGCTCTGCGCATCTGTATAGACATTAGACCCATGTGGAACATAAGCTTAGATGCATGCAACAAGTCACTGTAGCTGAAGCATAAGGTTCCAAAACATTTGCTCCACATACTCCATAAAACGAGTTGTGCAAAGAAAAACATTTCCAGCACACTCTTAAGTGAGGCTCAAGACCCCTCAGGATGCTTCCAGCCTGCATAGATTAACCTGAATGCTGGGTATAAAGGGAAGGTTTTCACAGCTGTAAGAGCTCTAAAAGACCAAAGGCTGGAGACAGCAATCTAATTCTTAAAATACAGGTTAGGACACTGCATTAATAAGGTCCAGCACAGCCCCTTGCAACTCTGACGTGACCGTAGGAGAATGGGGTACCTGAAAACGGTCTCTGTTTTAGGGATACCACATTTTTTTTACAACTTTGAAAACATATAGAAAAAAAAATACAAATATTTTCTATTTTTTTTTTTTGAGGGTTGTTAAACCAATAGCAGTCATAAAACAGTATTTTTAAAGTGTTGGGGTTGATACTGTGGACTCAAGGTTTTTGATATATAAGCTAAACAAGGTTTGGAGGTCTGGTTTTAATTTTTGTTTGAGGTGGCAGTATAATCCGGCTGTAACTGAATTCCAGAGTCCCTAAATAGACCAGAATAAAATGCAATTCAGACAAGAGCTAAATCATTGTCAGTTTGTGCAGGACAAAAAAAAAAAGTGTGGACATAAGAAAAGAAAACAGCTGATAGTGATATTGACAGATGAGATAATGATTTATATTCAATGCTGCAATAAACATTGATGCTTACCTGTAATTCAAACAGTTCCTGTAAAATAAAAAAAAGCAAAGTATTAACATTTTTAAACCACAGGTTTGTTTTACCAATATTTATAGATATGTCCATATGTAAGCCTGTGCTGTACTACAGTACACGTGGCCAGGGGCAGTAGAAACAGGTGGTCAATCCCCAACAATTGACCTATAAGCAGACTTGGCAGCAAAATGGGGTGTACTCACACAGCAGCAATTTTAACTTGCTGAGTTTGACAGGCAGAACCACATGTCAAACACACCCATTGAGGTAAATATGCTTGACTGGTGGCACAGTGATTCAATACAAAAATCCCCTTTGGCATTGAAAAACAAAACAAAAAAATGTCAACAAAAGCACAACAAGCATTCAGGAGGCTCTGAAAAAGTAATCCACTGAGCAGCAAAGACTTCAACCAGTATGAAAGGGAACAAAGGGTTTTGTCGCCCCGCTGCAAATTTGATAGCTGCACAAAATTTAATTCAGGATGGTAAACCTCAACCAGCCTCAGGACAAGCAGTCTGTAAAATACTACACAATCAATACACTCATAGGCTCAAATCAACCTTCTAAATATATGTCAAAAGAAAGTGAAAGGGCGAGTAGTGCAGATGAAGAATTCGGCCTCAACTTATCGAAGGGTAACATTACCAATCAAGACCCATTTCCTAACTTGTGATAGTTTGGGCACCCTCAAAGGCCAACTACAACAATTTTTTTTTAATTTTACATAGCGTGAGAAAGGGTTAGAATATTTGTGTCATTTTCATTGCAGTTTGTGACTTTGTTTGAAAGGGATTTCCCTCGCTTTCTATCCCAGTGACATCAAGGACAGAACTGAAGGAACAGGTATGTCAGGGTAGAACAACAAAGGCAAATTCAAACCTGACATACATTTTAAACTTCCTCCACTAAATACAAATCCAAATCAGGTTTTTGACTAGAGTTTGGCTTTAAAGCCCAAATGAACCCCTCCTATTTTTTACTGCAAAATAACCAGGCTGCATATAGAGTAATAAGCGTGGGGTTTTTTTACACTAAAATACTGCACCAAGGAATGTCAGCACGTAAAAAAATTGGACCATGGCTTTCTCACACAAAGCAGCAGCCTAGCTTTCCAGCTGTCAAATCTTGGGCTTTAGCTGCCTCAGTACAAGCACACCCTCTTTTTCATGCCATTTTTAATTTTTCTCTGCAGTTGACAGATGATTAGTCAGTCATGTAATACTATACCCAAATTAATTTTGCAGCAATTTCTGAGACAGATGGAGCTTTCTTTTGGTGGTATTTAATAACCACTTTTTTTTTTAATTGTGACTATATCAAAAAGTTTGTGCAAAAAAACATAAAAACAAAAAAAAAAACAAAACTGTCACTTCACCTACTTTCTTTGAAATTTGACACCACAAGGTATTTGCCCAGAGAAATAGCAAGTTTACACATCTTGGAGTACAGTGCAGAACAGGGAGTCACAGACCCAGGGTTATATACCACTATCCTCAGGTGACTGGACACCCAAAAAAACTTTGCTGGGAATGTGCCCAGTGTACCTTCATATAATTGCACCTACTCAGTAGGACTCCAGTTTTGTAGCAAGCAATAAGGAGAAGCCGAGGACAGAGGGGAGGGACCTGTATCCTGTACTGTACTCCAAGATATAAAATTTACTGGTATGTAAACATTCCCATTATCTTAATCGTACAGTCCAGGACAGGAGAAAGTTATAGACTATGGGACATCACTGAGCAATAAACTAAGAGATATGCAAAAAGATAGCAACAGCAAAATACAGATCCACAAAAGGTTCAATGGACCCGCTACACCCAGATGACAGCTTGAAACACCTGATTGCTGATGCTTGCTTCAACAGAGGCTTGAACATCCATCTGGTAAAAGTTTGAGAAAGTATGCTAGCTGGTGACCTTGCAAACCCGCAAAACGATACTTGATGCAGAAATGCCCAAGAAATAACAGAGTGTGGAATGGGAAGGGGAGAATCCGTTTTTTGAGGGCGTAAGGCCCTGTTCACATATACTGTAGGCGAGCAAGAAAAAAGGAAAGTTTTTTTCTGAAGGAAGATGTTGCAGCTAGATAGACCCCAGCCAATCTGATCCAGGCAGTGGAGTGAAATCCCCTTAGCAGGTTTTCTAGCAGGGAATAAGGGAAGAAAATATCCTCATTTAGGTGAAAAGCAGAACGATCCTGACTTTAATGTCGGGATCCAACCAGATGCCTGGATCAGCAACTGGCTCAGCTTCTCAGCGAGCCCCTGAGAGCTCAAGCCATCCATTACTGCCCCCTCGACAGCCCAATGAGTGCTGGAGGGGCTGAGCAGAGAGCTGGTGGCTCTCTGCTCACTGAAGACCGAGGTCTGAGCAATCAGAGCTCTTTGATCACTCAGTTCTCAGGTGGAGAGGCAGCGGGGGACAGATGCAGCATCAGATTGATGCTGCAGCCATCAAAGTGTGTATAACTGTTTTTTTTTTCATCCCGAACTTCTTTTAAACAGAAAAAGCCCCCAACTTGGAGGCAAGCCTGATGGAGGTAATGGACACCAAAAAGGCCAGCTTGCTTTTGAGATCCTCCCATAGGATATCCAGAATTGGTTCAAAGGGAGATTTTTGAAAAACCCAAAGTACCCGATTTAGTTTCCAGGGAGACCTAGGGGCTCGGAGTGGGGGATTAAAATGAGGAACTCCCTGACAAGAGTGTGAGAACACAAAGATTTTTGGAATAGATAAGGCAAAAACCTGTCCCTATAGAGTACTAAGAGCTAGATGTCTGTCCAGAGCAGGCCAGGATGAAAAAAATGGATCATTCCTGGGGGTTGAGGTGTCTTTCCCTGAACCAGCCAAAGCAGGCCCTCTAGGTGCCATGATAAACCCTGCAAGAGGTGCCATTTTCTCGCCTTGAACAAGGTGGGAATGATCAGTCAGCAGTGCCCCAATCCTTTAGGGCCTGAATTTCAAAAGACATGTCACTAAACCCAGCAACTGAGAAGGAGGGTGAAACAGAGGGCCCTCTGACAGGAGGTCTGGATCATCTACCAGGGGTCTGTGTACCAGGTTCCCCTAGGCCAATCTGGAGTGAGGGCAACCACAAATCCATTCCCTATCTTGCGAAGTAATCAAAATATTCACTAGAAGGAATGCATACATCCGTCTGAACAGGGCATCAACACACAATGAAGTACTAAGGCATGAGTTGCACTTCTTCCAGCACAACAGGGTCCTCTTAGATAGCATTGTGTCCTCTAATAATTTGCTCAGTCCAGTTACCAACAGTCAGACAAATGGACATAGCTGCAATGACTGACTGTTGGGGGCAAATGGTATGACATACTACTGAGACAGACCATTTTTTCATAAATTCCTTTTCCACATGATATAACGCAACAAAGAGTTTTGGAAAAATTAATACTTAAGGATTTGGGCAAACCTCATGCAAAGCACAGTTAATTTGCATGTGAAAAGTAAAAGGCTTTCTACACTTTGCCAGCTGTTTAGTGTCCATAGGAGAGAGTTTAGGGTTGAGAGATTCCAATGCTGGTAAATAAAGGCTAGTTTGTGTCGCATCAATAAGTGATCTCACAGTAGAATGCAAATGGCGTGAAGCCTTAGCTTCTCATAAAATGCAGGAGGTGACGATTCCTGCTCAAAACCTTCTGTGTCCACCTCATCTCCTTCCATATCTTCTTCAAAGAGGTTGTAAGGTTTGGCGTCATACTCCTGAATAGATTCAGGTGGTGGAAAGGCTGAACAACATTTTTGGGCATAGGAAGAGAGAAGATTCTTGATTAACAGTTTCCCAAAGAAAGCAGACACAGAAAAAATGAGTTCTGCCTCAGTTAAATAAGCAGTTTGTTGCATGCCTCAGAGAGAGCTAGAATTAGAGTAAGAAACCAGTGTCAATATAGACCAGTGCAGAGGAACAGCTGTCACCCAGAACGTTTTGCTTGTTTACCTCCGTACCATCTGCTGCATGACTGCAGGGTCCAGGTATGCTTCCCAAGTTGTACATTGAGAGTAACTGATCTAGAAACTGCTAATAAGCTCCAAGTCAATAAGCAGCTGAATTTTGATAGAAGCGTCAGTCGACGTAGTGAAGAAAAATAAAAAAAGAATGCTTTAGAACAGGGTAGGCAACCTTAAAGAGGTGGAGATCTACTTGAACATGGGAGAAGCCATAGATCACCACAGTGACGCCTCTTCACACCTGATTTAAACCTCTAATTGCAGTACTACTGTGTCGCAATCGCATGCACTGAACGGCAATCATGAGTAGAATCAGGAGGCGAGGAGGCAACTTAGAGGCCCTTCGTTTACCACCCCCAGTCCCTCCCCCCTTACCCTACTGAAGTAGTAGCCAAAAGGTGTACACATGATGCAATAGGAATTAAACCCCCTGTTGCTTTTGGTGAGTGCTACTGCCTGCCAATCGCAACACAATACTGCCTGCTTTAACTCCTTGTTTGCTGTACTGCACAAGGTAGCAGAGTGGCCTCATTTACTTGAATGGGTCATGCTTGACAGGTGATACACCTACCAACCATGACAGGGTGTATAATGCCTTCTACGGCTGCGACATGTGTAAAACCCTGGCCAATGCAGCTAAAGAGGGTGCGGTTAGGGCAGGGGGTAAAAACATGATTTAACTATGGGGTGTTAATGCCCCTAGACTGCAAATGTAAATGAACCCTTACTGTTTTGAGCACCCTATAAGGCTGCTATCACAATGATGCGCTGCAGTTTATCAGTACCAAGGGTGCAGCACAGTGCATCTGCAACTTTTTTGGGTTATCTGCGCTTTGCCATAGACTTCTATTATATTCTGCAGGTGTGGTGTACTTTCCAGCATTCTGGAGTTTTGGTGCGCTTTCATAAAGTGCTCCAAAACCACAGGATATAATAGAAGTCTATGGCTAAGCGCAGCAAACCTACAGGAAAATCTGTAGGTACACTGCACTGTACCCATGGTGTGGGTAAACCGCAGTGCATCAGTGTAAAAGCAGCCCTATACTATTATGCCCAGTGTTCTGTTTCACACCGACCTGAAGATCTGTTCTTTCTTGCTGCTGGCACCACTCTGTACACCGCTAGCTGGGATAAGGGGTGGAGTGCAATTGGTATCACTCGGCATGGGACAGGGGATAGTAGGCATAGGCTTATGCAGCTCTTGCTTCCTACTACACCTGCAAATTTACAAGTAGTCCCTCTGCATTGCACTCTGATGTTGATCACCTAAAGACAATAGTAAAAGACGGAAGTCCCAAAGAGTGGGTGAGGTTATATGAGGGTGCACCAGGGGAATTCCCTGCACACACCTTTTGCACCTGATGGGTTTTTTGGGCATTTGCATTTTGCAGAGTAAGGAATTACCAGGAAGGGATTCATTTGACAATGTTGGCCAGCTTAAACATGTACTGCAAAGTATGTGAACAAAAAATTAATGTTTTTGCAATGTTTGCTAGAAAGGGTGTGCAGCAGTGTGCAGAGGATTTATCCAGAATTTTAAGTTTTGAACACAGTTCCAATTTCCTGATATTTATAATGTAGAAACACATACAGCTTAGCTTTGTGGGGATACAGTAACAGTTTAATAAACAGGGTGACCCTATCTTACCTGTCCATGTAGCTGGTCCCAATATAGGGTGCAGGTATTACCCATCATGGTAGGCCTACCTATTAAGTGGTTCAGGGTCTGGGATAACGCACTGAAACCAACTACATGCATTGCACCAAATTATCAAGGCGAGTGCCTGTGCAGGATCCAGTGCCCAAAATCAACATTCCAGAAAGCCACCATGTTAAAGTATAACTAACGGCAAAACCTTTTCTTTTGGGATACACTGGAGAGGGCCTTTAACACCTGTCACATTTCCATGGATGTCTGTTCCTGCGCTAGGGTGATTCCCCTCTCTATTATTCCTGTTACCATTATCATTGAAAGTGAAAGTAAACACAATAGGAATAGTGAGGATATCTTCCAATGGAGACACTAGTTCTGGTGACAGAGATTTCCTCACTTCCCGTTTTGGCTATGGGACAGGAAGTGAAGAGAAATATCTGCAATGCGACACAAATGAAAAATGAACCCTGCACATGGAAGCCACACGTGACCTGTGCCTCGTTACCATATGTTGGCATGTTTACTGGGACCACACAGCTTTATATTAAATCTGCCTGTAAAGTTTATGGATGGATATAGACATTTTTCTGGGATGCATACATGTCTAAAATTATTATTGAAAATTAATGAAGAATTCCAGGCTTGTTTTACAGTTAAACTGGTCCAACTTTAACCAAAGCAGATATGGATAGACCATACCTGTGGGATCCCTCTATTAGTTGGCAATCACTGTAGTAGACACAGCTACACTAATAGGCTCCATTAGCTTCCGGGTCACCTTCTAAGCAGTGTTCTACTGCATGCAGAACACAGGTGGTCAGCCACCAATGCAAAGCATTCTCTGACTGAATGAAGTGAAGAGGCAAGGCGTTGACATCACGCTCTCCACCTTGTCCAATCAGAGAATGCTTTGAATTCATTGAGAAAATGCAAACCATTGTCTGAATGAAGTGGTGAGGGGCCAACCTCCTGTGTTCAGAATGCAATAGTGTAGCTGCTTTGCACGGGACAAGGAAGCATGTGATTTCAAGCTTCTAGAGGGATCCCACAAGTATGGAATATGGCTGTAAAAAATGCCAAACCTGAAGTTCTTCTCTAATGTATAAGTGGCCTAATTGTGTGGAGCCTATCATATGTAGGGGTCACTTTTGGGAGGACACAGAGAATTGACATTAGAATGAGAAAAATCTCATTATTTCATATACTGTTGTGGACATGAGTGAAGAATATATATGGGCATGTGAAGGATCAATATGATTGCAGTTATTTCATTTTCGGGATTGCCATGTTGAGAGTTAAGCTAAGAAAGTTTTAAATTTGGTTACAGTGATAGGTGATAGGCCTCCACTTAAATGGAATGGCATAGATCTGGATTACTGACATAGATCTGGATTACTGACAATAAAATAGAATAGTTTTTTTGGTGAAAACAAATTTTATTGGTTAATATATTTTTATTTTAAATACCTGGTTGGACAGTAAAAATGGGGGATGACAAGCACTACTGAATTAAGGGTGGTAACAACTGGATTTTTTTCTACATGCTTACTTGTAAAATCCATTTCATGGAGTACATTACGGGACATAGAGCAGGCTATTTATGACTATGTGGGTTATATGCCACCTGTAGGTGAATGGACACTGGCCACCCCTATATAACCCCTTCTACATAGGAAGTACTTCAGTTTTTGTAGCAAGCAATGAAATTCCAGAAAGAGGGGCAGTACCTATGTGTCCCGTGATGTACTCCAAGAAATGTACTTTACAGGTACAGGTGAAACTCGAAAAATAAGAATATTGTGCAAACGTTCATTTATTTCAGTAATGCAACTTAAAAGGTGAAACTAATATATGAGATAGACTCATTACATGCAAAGCAAGATAGTTCAAGCCGTGATTTGTCATAATTGTGATGATTATGACTTACAGCTCATGAAAACCCCAAATCCACAATCTCAGAAAATTAGAATATTGTGAAAAGGTGCAATATTCTAGGCTCAAAGTGTCCCACTCTAATCAGCTAATTAAGCCATAACAACTGCAAAGGGTTCCTGAGCCTTTAAATGGTTTCTCAGTCTGGTTCAGTAGGAATCACAATCATGGGAAAGACTGCTGACCTGACAGTTGTGCAGAAAACTATCATTGACACCCTCCATAAGGAGGGAAAGCCTCAAAAGGTAATTGCAAAAGAAGTTGGATGTTCCCAAAGTGCTGTATCAAAGCACATTGATAGTTATGTGATAGGGAAAATTGTGGAAGAAAAAGGTGCACAAGCAGCAGGTACAGTTGCAAGAAAAAGTATGTGAACCCCTTGGGATTACGTGGAGTTTTGCATGAATTGGGCATAAAATGTGCTCTAAACGTCATCTAAGTCACAACAATAGAAGAACACAGTCTGCTGAACATAATACTACACAAACATTAGATGTTGCCATGGTTTAATTGCACATAACATGTAAACATTCACAGTGCGGGGAGGAAAAAGTATGTGAGGCCCTAGCTTAATGAGGCTCAAGTTTCTCACCCGCTGGATTCTTGAAGAACTGGACATTATCCACAGGACATGTTAAAGACTTATTCAGGGATGAATCAGCTGCATCCACTACAGGCATACCCCATTTCTTAAACTTCTCTTTCAAGGGGTACAAAAAAAGAATACCTCTTTGGGGGAACAAAAACCCTGTCTGGGTGATCCCAGTCAGCATACATAATTTGCTTGAGAAGAGGAAGCACTGGAAAGGCCCGAGTACTCAATGGAAGCTTCAAAGAGCCCAGAGCAGAATAAGTAACCTCAGAGGTTTCTATCGGCGGTAACCTGAATCCAGATCGTACCATATCAGTGAGGTCTTGGACTAAACCTCTGAGATTGGGAAGCAGAGACTGTCTTCTTCTCCTCAGGCTGTGACCCCTATAACAGAGACTCTACTGCCTGACCTTCCTCCAGTACTTCCTCATCCTCAGGTTCCACAAATGCCTGCTCCAGGATTGGTGGTTCTAGTGACTGGGATCTCTTCTGCTTCTTAGTCCCCTAAGAAACCAATGCAATCGTCCATGCAATCTTATCCTCTAAACCCCCTAAGGCTGAAACAAGATCATCCTTGGTTACATATGCCGAGGCAGATGCCCCAGTGGTAGCTACAATCCCATATAAACGCAGTGGCTCAGACTGCCCAGTTGCTTCTGGTCTCTCAGGAGAGGATATTACAGTGGACATTTGCCTAGGTTCCTCAGGACCTGGCGGCAGCACATTAGTGCCCCTTCCTGCTGTGTCTCCCCCACTCCCCTTTCTGGAAGACAATACTTTAGATAGCGTAAAAACCTGTGCTATACAAGTAGTGTGCTGAAGAAAACACTCAATGCAAATTGCTGACCTTATGGGCCACCAAAGGGGGTTCCTGACTGACTGGCCAACGCTCCTTTCCCCTCGGAGTACTCACGCGCCCCACTGAATAACCTGCTCTGTTTCCCGGCTATAGGAATCCACTAGAGGCACCATTAGCAGCAGCCCACGTGTGCCTAAGCCTCCTGATAAAGCTGATTTCTGTTTCTGGCCACTACTGCGCATGAGCGCGCAATCCTTGTGTGTGCGCATGCCTGCTGAAGGCACGCGCACTCCGCCGTGCACGCTCACAGGGACCAGAATGCTCCCTCTAGTGGCCCCAACAGAAACAAGCAAGCATGTCCCGGGCTAAAATGCTGTGAGCACTCCCCCTGGTGGAAAGCCAAACAAACAATACCTATCCTTTTCCCTCCAAATTTTTTTTCTTTCTTACAGAGAGAAAAAAAAGATAGCGTATTAGTCTCGCTGACCTCTGCCAGGCACCAACCTTTGTCTATCATGGCGGGCATTGTCATAAAGACCTTCAAGGACCGTGTCCCCATAATGTGGGGCCACTGCCTCAGACCCGTATGCACCCCGCTGGACAACGCCTTGGTCAGATTTAAAACCAAACAGGGTTCCATCTACGCAGGGTCCAGCGCCATAAGGCTGCATTACAGGAAAAACCCCAAGGATACTTCTCCTTATCCAGCGAGGCTCGGGTAACAACCGTTCTAGATCTTAGGTATGCTCCAGGAGCACAAGCAACACTTTCAGTGACCATCCACCTTACAGACACTGGCGAAAAAACTTAAGTGCTTCCTGTGCAGGGGGGGTTATTTTAGGGGACGACCTCCTCTCTGATTGATCGGCCAGTGTCCATTCACCTATTGGTGGCATATAACCCACATAGTCATGAATAGCCTGCTCTGTGTCCCGTGATGTACAACGAAAAAAATTATTTAAAAAGTCACTCTGGGACACTGGTACAGTCTTTCTGGGACTGTGTTGCCCTAATTCATCGTGGCTGATTTTGCAAAACCCCTAGTGCTTGCCTCATTCACCTCACTAGGATATACTGCAATGCTAGTGGTTGCCTCATGCCCTTCTCTAAGATGCACCATTGATGGTGCTTACATCATGCATTATACTTGGATGACAATTTAAATGGTTCAGTTATAACAGTAGGTCCATCTAAATAATTACAGTGGCAAGTCACAGGGTGGTTAGGTGGTCTCGTAATAAGAGGTGCCAAGGGTCATATAACATAATTCATGACACATTTTATAGATTCTTTAAGTCTGTGATCCTGTGACACAGCAGTGTTAAAAAATAAATGTGACATGTAATCTTTAATGTGTAAATGTGTGAAATTTGCTGCCCATCTATACAGTTAGAATAGCCTCCAATGCGAACTATAACATCAATTCATACTACTAGCTCTTTAATAGGCTAGTCAATAGTCTAAAGGCTGTATCCTGCTGCTGCTCACAAAGAGAAGAGTGAGAAATTATAAAAAAACTACAAGGTCAAAATAATGAAAATAGATATAAAAAAACAAAAAAATATAAAACTATTTTTAGGATTGCACATACCATATCTTCACTGTCTGCAGGTTTCAGCTCGGTGCTGGGTTGTTTAGGAGGTTTAACAACTGTTGGCATTATCTTGTTATGTAGTGCAGTCTCCTCCTCAGTGGCTTCTTCCAGGATCTAGAAGGCAATAGAGTCATTCTGTTAAATAAAATTACTTGTGAGTTAAGCAACGGCTATAGTTGAACAATTCTAAACATAACAAAGCTTCTGTAAGTAGACTGCTGCAGGCTAGGTTCAAGAATGATCCATCTGTCTAGTCACTGCTCTCTTGGCCAAATAGATGTTTCATAGCAGTCATCCTTACCTTGCATCACTACCTACTGTGCCACTAATCTGGCAGTATACAGCCAGAGGAGTTAGATCTTCCAAAACACTTAATTAATACCTGTGGAAGTGTGACAAAGAGTGCCTAAATATCCTATCTAAATACACACATGTGGTACTGTATATACTTTTTTTTTTAACCAACATGGTTGAAACCATTTAAAGTTCTCTTCAGTATGGTAATTAAGATTCTGACACTAGTTCTGCACCAAATGGCACAAAATAAGCAATTGCAGATTACAGTAGTAAATATTAAAACACAAAGATAAAACTCTGAATAGGAATGTAAGCACCTACAAAATATCAAAATTCTACAACATTACCTAAACTGAAACAAAATGTTTTTTGTCACTTTAGCTGAAAATATTACTTCTGGACATGAAGTCAAAACAACTGTCCGTGATAAATTTCACTGTATTTCCTTGTTCTGCATATAAATATGTTGTTTTGGGGCCTATTTACATGACGTGTGGTGAGGATTTCTCTGTACAGTTATTTCCAGCTCAGTCCCAATGCAAGACAATACAAAATGTCTTGTAACCTATTTTCATTTCTAATCCTGCACGGAGGCAAGTTCACACTAGCACATCATGGTGGTGTGCTCAGAAAAGAAAAAAACAAAACAAAAAAGAAATAAAAGGCATCCAATACTTTTTTTTGCAGTGCAGGGCAGAATAACACAATCCACCACTTTGCAGCACACTGCGGCCAACAGAACTTAAAGAAATGTCACTTTGTGACATTTCATTAAAGTTTACTTTTTTTTTTTTTTTTTTTAAAGCAAACAGTGTGATGCATCAGAATCATCCTACCACTAACCAAAGGCTGCATCCCAACAGCATTATTGTACAAGGCCAAATGTTTCAACAGCTTGAAAATATGAGTTAGTAAAAAAAAGGGTCATCAATCTTACTTTAAACTTTGTTTTACTTATGTTGCATTATTAGGCTTTTGTCAACCTCCTGTTTGAAAAGACAAATAAAATTTACCACGATAAGGATTGCTAGAGGTAAAGTTTTCCGTAGTATTTAGGTACAAGGCCCTGTGGTTAATGGACAGATTTCAGAAATAAGTTCTACAAAAGGAGGGAATCTGAGGCACAGCAAATTTCTTGAGAATTACATTACCCATTAAGCAACTGGCAACAAATTATATGTGTAAAGGTGAAGGAAACTGAAATCAAACTAAGCATGGGTAGCTAGCAAGAAGAAAGACGAGGCAACTCACCCATCCTATGGCTTCAAACATTTTTAAGTCTAGAGGATCACCTGAAATCACTCCATCAATCTTTGTGAGTGAATGGCAGGTCGCCATACAAGCAACAAATTGAGACTTGACCAAACTCTCACTGCAAGCTTTCTCTTCTGGCAGAAGGAACCTGAAATCATTAAAGTAATTAGAAAATATTACAATACTGTACCAAAGAATTACAGTTAAACTATGCAAATGCATTTGTTTAACAAAACAAAGGTGTAACTAAATTGTGTTCAAAATGATGGAAGTGTGTTTAAAAAAGTGAGTAAAGCTCAAAATCCTTATAATAGCTTTTAATTCCATATACGCAAATGCATTAGGAACATTGTACAGTCTTTTCCAAATCAAAAATGTTTCAGATTTATTACTTTACAGAAAGTGAAGAAAAAGGAATATTAGGCCGTTAAAAAAAAAAAAAAAAAAATATAGTGTCTGTATTTTTCTTTACAAACTCAAACATTTACTGTATAAACTGAAAAATGCTTGAAGATTTAGCTTTCCTGTGAATCACTGAACTAATATTTAATTGCATAACCACTGTTTCTGAGGACTGCTTTACATCTGTGTTGTACGGAGTCCACTAACTTCGGGCACCTGTGAACAGGTATTCCAGCCCAAGACAATTGCACTACATTCCACAGTTCCTCTGCATTCCTTGGTTTTACATCAGAAACAGCATATTTGATGTTTTTCTACAGACAAGTGCTAACAGAGATCAGGCCTGATCCTGTGAACACTGCGGTTGCGGTTTTGTGTGCAATGTATCAAGTGACAGTGACTTACTGACATTGCACTTGCTGGGGGAGAAGGGGGGGTAAGCGTAGGGGCTAAACACAGGTGCTGATCCCACTAATGCTGCGTTTTTGGGGATGCTATACTAATGTGAATGCTGGAATGGTGCTGATCTGATCAAAGATATTGATCCGTTCAGTTTGATCGCCTGTGCATTTTTTATTTTTTGCGTTATAAAAAAAAAAAAAAAAAGGCTGACAATTTTGAGAAAAAAAAAACAATATTTTGGACTTTTTGCTATAAAACATGTCCAGTAAAAAAAATGTAAAAATCAAATTTAGTCATACATTTCAGCCAAAATGTATTCTGCGACATGTCTTTGTTAAAAAAAAATCCCAATACGTGTAAATTAATTGGTTTATGTGAAAGTTATAGCGTCTACAAATGGCGGGAAAGATACTGGGATTTTTTTATTTAAAATAATAATGGCGGTGATCAGAGATTTATGACAGAGATCAGCGACTTACGGCAGGACTGCTGCGGACATTTTGACACTGGGGGGGAACTGACTTGGGGTCACTGACATCCCCAGTGACACCAATACAGTGATCAGTGAAAAAAAAACAAAACACTGACACTGTACCCCCACTGCACTGGGGAGGAAGGGGTTAACATTTTTATTCAATCAAAGGGTTAACTGTGTGAGGGGAGTGTTTTACAAGTGGGCAGGGGGTGTGTACTTGACAGGAACACACTGATCCCCAGAGCTAAGCTCTGCTCTCAGGATCAGTGTTTTGGGAACTGACAGGGAGCAGAACTGCAGTGTAAACAATGCAGCTGTGCTCCCTCTGTCAGTGGTTGCCGGTAATCGCCGGGACCCGGTGGGTAATGACCAGCTGGGACCTGGTGACTGACACCCGCATCCGCGATCGACAGCGCAGGTAGGGCGGGGGCGCCCCTCGCACATGCCCAGTTTTGCAAAATGACGTTTTAAAACGTGATTTTGCGCAGGGGTGCCGCCCTGTGGCCCTTTTTATACAGTGGCTGGTCGGCAAGCAGTTAATCCACTCCAGCATGCGTGGCGGTATGTAACATGTGGATCGCAATTGTCGTTTTCACACATAGGCGCCCCCGACGGATGGTTTTACATTCGTACATGTGTATATGTGGAAGTGGGGGGCTTCAATCTATTTATTTATTTTTTGGGGGGGAGGGGGGGATTTTATGTGCTTGGTGTAACCCTGCATGTCTCCTCTGGGCTCCACTCAATGTATTACAATGCAGATGCAATACATTGCTTCTCTGCACTGCTAGGCATGAAAGTGACAGGAGTGACCCAGCTGCCCGACTGTTTCCACTTGACAGGCATGAGTCTGCCTGCCAGTTCCCGGTGACTGCAGCCACTGGATTGTGTGTAAACACCTCAAGCTCTGAGGGACCTGGCAGCGAAAAACTTAAAGCGCAGGTACCGCAGTTTGTTGACACTTCACAGGCATGTGCAATTTTAAATATTGGCATATCTGGTATCTATTTACTCAATGCAACATCATCTTTTTTATTTTACAAAACAAATTGGGCATTATATTGTGTTTGTGCTTTTTTCCTGAAAATGCATTAAACGGCTGTGCAAATATAGCGTGACACAAAATTGCATCAGCCGGCGTACTATTCTCCAGGAAAATTCTTTAAAAAAATATATACACTGAGGGTTCTAAGTAATTTTCTACCAATAAAGTGAAGTTTACATGCTGACTTTTACATGTATGTGAAAAATGTCAAACATTACCCGAACAGCTAGAGATTTTTATATCTTGACCGCTGATTTTTAGTGCCACCTGAAGAAGTAGAACGCCAAGCACAAAAAACAAAAGTACAGTCCAGGAGCAGCCCCTGATGGTGGCATAACTCCCATCTGTTAGAGGCAAGTTCCTTTTTGCCTAGCATCAAGGAGAGAGTAATTAGCTTCCCTTTTTGGGTTATTTTTTTTGTCTAGTTAATTTTTTTCTTCAAATGGATTGGTGGATTTCTTTTTTTCTTCAAATGGATTGGTGGATTTCTTTTATCAAGAGGTGCCTGAGTAACAGACTGGATAATCTAGATCCCTTTAATCTGTCCAAGCCAGCCGCTGACTGCATGCAGTTCCTCATCATGACAGGTTCATCTGCAACATTCTTCAATCAACGGCTGGTTGGGTGACAGACTGGATAATCTAAATACTTGTAGCCTCCAAAAGCCAGCAACCAAGTGCCTGAAGTTGTTTATGACAGGTCAGCTGTGATTGTTCTATTCCCTTTATCATAGCTAACTGCAGGTCTTATCTTGTGGGGTATATATGATAGACCAGTCTGTGACCAACCAACAAGAGTGTTCCCGTACACGCTGGCAGTACCTTGGTTGTGGCCAGAGAAAGCCTGCCATTTTCCCCTGATGGATATTCTGTTTTGTCCTTGCACAGAACGGCGGTCCAGAATCTATTATCCCTCTCCCTGGTGGTGTGCTTGGATTGTTGGGGAAAGGTGCTGGTCATCCCCAACTCACTCTCCTTTGTGGATTTCATGGCTGTTTGATAAGTTGCTCGAGGCCAAATGCTTTGGTGCGGCATGTGCATGGCTGGGCCAGAGCTCTCAGGCTACTGCCCTCACCTGATATTAATTCTACTTGTGTTAAAGGGAGCAGAAAAGAGAAGGTCTTTCCTCTCTAAAAGCACAGCTGTCTGTAGCCTGCTGGGAAACATTCTGCCCTAGTGCTTCCTGCTCTCACTTGATGTCGCTATCACTTGATGGATACATGGACACAAAGCTGTATGCATATTACTGCAGGACAGGTGCTGCATGGACTACATGTCAGTGGGGAACCTATTGCAGCAGGAGCAGTAAGTATATTTGGCTTCTTCTGGACAACCTTTTCTTTCTGCTGGAGGCTACATTTATCAGGCCATTTTATGAGTACTGGCTGATTAATCCCTAGCTAGAGACCGAAAGGGTACGGTGCCTACACCTGAAATGCAGGCTTCCATTACCTCTTTAGGATCTCTGTTTGGGGTCCCAAGCATACCACTCTCTTGTATCCTTTACCCCTCCATGGACTTTTTTGTTATGCAGTGGTCAGAATAACTGAATAAGTGGTTGCATCTGATTGGACAATTTTCTACCCAACTGTCTTTCAGATCGTAGGATGTCAGGGTAGGATGCAGAAAAATTACCTGCTGCTCAGATTTCATTAGGAACCAACCAGAACTAGCTCAGTGTATGGCCAAAGACTGAGCTACCTCTAACAGATGGGGATTCTAAGCAGCGTCAAACTCCTACAGGCAGCATTATAACCCAACAGTCAAGATCTAATGATCTCTGCTGTGCCCTTTAATGAGCACAGAGAAAAGAATATTACCAAAAGCAAAAAAAAATGTTTTCCCCACTGTGTTCCAGACCACTAACATATCCAAGCACAAGTAATACACAATGGATCTTATCTAGAGGACATCCTCAGATTTGAGACTCCATATGTCGCTACAATTCATGTGGAATTATTCACTTTAAGCAGAGCCCGTGTAACTTCTTACCGAGCTTGATCTACTCTCTGGATTCCCCAAAGGTCCAACCCGTCTTCAGTAAGAGTGCCAGTCTGAAAACAAAAAGGGACAGTCAAATATAAAAGGTCATTCTGTAAAAGAGACCACAACAAATATATAAACCCTGACAAACATAGGTTATAAATCTGTTCTAAATTAAAGCCTGACAATCAATAATTCTGTGTACAAAAAAAAAATAAAAAGCTATTCCTGAAACACAGAATTCTCTAAAGATTTTAAAACATCTGAAATGTGCGCAAAATGTATTACAATATCTTCTTAATTTCCTCCTATCATTAAAATCAAGCTTCACATGAATCAGCAGTGTTCCTATATAATATTCAATGTGAACAAAAAAAAAGTACATATACAAATATAAAAAACACTGTTCTGACCTGCATCACGTCACTTATAGTTGAAACTGTAACTAAACCCACAACCGTAAACTCAGTCTGTATATGCAGTAAAGCATGCTTGTTATACTCACTGTGGAGCCTAAGGGGTTAATCCTCTACATTGTGTAAAAAGGCTGTTTGATCCTGTCTTCTCTGATTCTCCCCTTCTTCCAGTGTCCCCCTCTTATCTCTCATTAAGCCATATCATGTGGAGTCACTCTGCACATGCTCAGTTTCTTTTTTTTATTCTTGGGAGAGAGCATGTAATCAGCACAGGGCCAATCAGCACTGTCTAGACAGAGGGCCAAGGGTTCTGCAATGTCCTAGAGCAGAACGAAAATGCCTCCTACAAGCTTTAACCAGTGCTCAGCTGAAAACTGATAGAAGTCACAAGACTGCTCTAACTGCTGATGAGAAAATGTATTTAGCCGTTCACATTTACTAAAATAATTGCATTTCCATGTTCTGTGTACTGTGGGAGACCGGATATAGTGAATGCAGGGTCTGGGGTTTAGTAGCATTTTAAGCAAAGATAACCTGATCTGTGGCAATCACAGCACTGTGGGAATTTGACAATCAGCAAGTGAGAGAAGATGTGCAAAATGCAAAGCCTGAATATGTGATGGGTATATATATATATATATATATATATATATATATATATATACACACACACATACATATACACACACATACACACACACACACATATACAATATGTACACACATGCTGTTTTGATAAATCCTGAAAGGATATCTCCAAGAAAGAAGTAAGGGCACCATGAAGGCCCCATGAAACAGCAAGTTTGCCACTGAAAAAATGCTTTCTACACAAAATTTCCTATACAGGAGGAAAACTTACTTCAGTCTAAATTTCCAAGAGAGTTTTTAGACAAGGATATTGTGGGATTAAATTCTAGGAAGATTGGTTCCTCTGGAACCTGTTCATCCCCAGAAGGATTCTGCTTTCCTTTGGTCTACTGGATGATTTGTGAAAAAAAATGTTGGGTTGTGGGACCTTTCCACAGCCCAAAAAAATACCCCTTCTCTTATGATCTGATGCATGAAAGGTCTATTTGAAACTACCTCCCATTGTACAGAAAACTGATATTTCCCCCTACCCCAGGCCTGGTGTCACCTGCTCTCTTTGTAGGGCTCACCTGGAAGGGAACCCATTACCATCTTGGAGCATTTCTTTTTGGTATTCTAGTCTTTACAGAAATTCAAGCGAGACTTGTTTTGCTGGGACCTTGGCCTCGTCTGGTGACCATGTTCCTTGAACTGTGAGGAATTGATACATCTGTCCAGCCTGAAAGGCTTCAAATGCAGGCCAGTCGAGAAAGGGAACATGTCTGTTCTATGTCAAAATTATGTTTTGCTGGAGAGGTCTTGAATTAAATTGGGCGAATGGAATAGACTAAAAGAAGGCCACCAAGAGGCCCTGAAGTTTCATGGAGAATCTCAGAGATGTGTTTCTTTGATATCAAGGCATAAGTACTGAGACAGACCAGTTTGTTGTCCGAAGAAAAAAAAAAAAAAAAGACTTTTGCTTGGATTGCGTCTAGAACGATGCCCAAGTGATGCCCAAGTACTTAGAGTGCAGGTTTTTGAACTTTGATTACCCCACCAAAAGCCTGAAGTATCTTGATAGTCCAGTGGATGTTTTCAAATAACTAGACAGGAGAGTAGTCCTTCAGAAAAAGGTAATCTACAACACTCGTGACATGAATGCCCCGGGTTCTTAAGGTTAGGAAGGGAAGCAAGTACCTTTGTGAATACTCTGGGAGAAAGGGGTAGGCCAAATAGTGCAACTGGGAGTGTTTGTCATCCACTACGAAGCGCAGAAACAACAAAGAAGTAGGTAAATGGGAATATGCACATAGGCATCTTGGAATTTCTATGGATGCCAGGTATTTTCCTGGTCTCAGTACTGTAAACAGGTGAACCTGTATTCCAGAGGTACTGGAATGAACACTCCCTGGTCCAAGAGAGCATATTTTGATTGATTTGAGGAAAGAAAGAGGTGAGGTGCTAGAGCTTAGAAATCTATTTTGCACCCCTTTTACACCACCGAACACGCAGGTCTGGGTCCTATAGAAAGGCTAACTGTAAGAGACAACCACCTGAACCTCTCCTAGAAATGAGGGTGCCTCTTTATTGGGGAGAGGGCTTTGAAATAGACTTGGAGTTCTAAAACTTGCACCAAAAGGAAGGGCCAAATTAGCAGTTGAGGGGGACTTGGGAACTTTCCAATGTGAAAGAAAAATATTTCTATCTGTGACATCTTTGATTAATTTTTCCAAGTGCTTCACCAAAGAGACATCCTCCTTCAAACAGCAAACGTGATTTGTCTATCACAGGCAGCTTCAGCTAACCAGGCTTTGAGCCACAGGATTATGCACATGTAAACAAAAAGCAAACCCATTGTGGTGATTTGTGTCACGACTTGTTCTAGAGCATTCAAATCAAAAAGCAAGGCAGAAGGTAATTGCTGTAACTCCTCAAAGTACGGTACAGTAATACAGTATTGTGTTGGTTGTTCATTGCCCTAGTATAATTAGAACAGAAATTGCAGCAAAATCTGGTTGCAGAACAGGGCCTGTGAGTAAAGAGAGCCTTTGAGAGCATTTCTGTCAGCAGAATGTTTAAATGAAGGAACATCTTCTGAAGGTGCAGTAAGATGTTTGTTTCAGACTGAGCTGCCAGGGTCTACTACTGGAACAGGCCACCTTTTTGTAAAATCGTTTTCCATCAGAGTTTGAGATTGTTTCTCAGAAGGTGAAAAACCTTTTTGGATTGACTCATTTGTTATAGATTGAATATTCTATTTGCTCACGGTGCAGCACAGTGGCTAAGTGGTTAGCACTTCCACCTGGCAACACTAGGGTCGTCTGTTCAAATCCCAACCACGGCACAACCCTTCAAGGGTCATAGGCTTTGAAATGTCTGTCTCTGGGTGCTGGCCTAGGACAGGAGTGTATATACTGGATGTGTATCCCTTTAAAAGCTTGAAAGACTAGTGGCTTTGTAAGTAGGTTTTAATTTTTCCAATAAAAATTTGTTTTTTATACTCACAAGTAGAATGCTCTGTCACCCAGCATCAGCGTAAGAGTGGAAGTTTGAGGGCCTGAGCTGACTGCAAGATAGGGCAGCATTGTGGGAAAGTCAGGCTTCTGTGAGTCAGAAGAAATAACTGCCAGGGAGAATGCTGGGATCTGGACTGCACTGCAAGTGAGAGGGAACTCAACTACTGCTCACTGAGATCAAGGCTGGGAGAGAGGTTGTTACAAATTGCAGAGTCTGTGGGAGTCCAGTATTGGCTATTACCAGCTGACTGGGGTGGTATGTACTACTTATCAGCCTAAAGATCCCTGGAGTGCTGTCAAAACAGGTAGCGGTTTAATAGCGAATACACCTGACTAGCTATGTGTTGAACAACAGAACAATGACTGTTTAGTAGAGTTCTGGTTTCGCTTAGCAGAGGGAGGTGACGGAGGTGTTCTCTATGAATAAGTGTGATCTCATTAACCTTTTTGGCAGATTGCTAACACCAGCTATTATCTACATTGTTCAATTTATTTAAACTGTATATAACAAAAAATTCTAGACATTTAAGGGAGAAGTTGTGCCCCTATGTTTTAGGTTATGTGCGCAGAGGTTATTCTGCACCGGCTGATTTAGGTATTATCACCTTCCCCCCAGGAAGTAACAAAATCAATACTTTGATTTAATATAGAGGATAGTGAGCGCTCTCATAAATATCAGCAGCTAGAACACTTAAGGCAACCACAATGCCTCAAAAATATCAATATAATCTTAAAACAACATAGTGCAGCGCTTAGCAAGGTGAAAAAGTCAATAGAGTAATAATCAAGCATCCACAGTGATTCACTGGAGAAATGCGAATTCCCACGACATCCACTCTGTCAAATAACAGAAATGCGCACTCACCAGAAAACGCATGGAATATGCGCATGTGTGATCATGCATCACAGGCAATAGGTACGTCAGAGGTTAGGTAGCTAGGCATCTCCCTCACGGTGGGTCATCACAGACTTTTTAATCCGGTCCAGGGGTCCCCTTAAGGTCAGCTAGGTGCTCCATACAAAAAACCTCCTCTCAGGATGGCAAAGTGCTTTCTCTGTGGGGATGATAGCTCCAAGAAGGAGCCCCAGAAAACATATGCCAGAGATAGTGTAGTATTTCCAAAAAGTAATCTTTATTCATATAAACAACAGGGCAGTGTGCATACTAAACATCTGGTGAAAATAAAAATAAAAATATGCAGCAGTACTGACCCCAGTAATGATGACCGCCGGGCTGCATATTTTTATTTTTATTTTCACCAGATGTTTAGTATGCACACTGCCCTGTTGTTTATATGAATAAAGATTACTTTTTGGAAATACTACACTATCTCTGGCATCTGTTTTCTGCGGCTCCTTCTTGGAGCTATCATCACCACAGAGAAAGCACTTTGCCATCCTGAGAGGAGGTTTTTTGTATGGAGCACCTGGCTGACCTTAAGGGGACCCCTGGACCGGATTAAAAAGTCTGTGATGACCCACCGTGAGGGAGATGCCTAGCTACCTAACCTCTGACGTACCCATTGCCTGTGATGCATGATCACACATGCGCATATTCCATGCGTTTCTGGTGAGTGCGCATTTCTGTTATTTGACAGAGTGGATGTCGTGGGAATTCGCATTTCTCCAGTGAATCACTGTGGATGCTCGATTATTACTCTATTGACTTTTTCACCTTGCTAAGTGCTGCACTATGTTGTTTTAAGATTATATTAATACTTTGATTTACCCCAGTCTGCACCATATGCTCACCTTCCTGAACTGCCGACCAGGGATCACCAAACTGCCCCAAGGACTGGCAAGACGTACTACCTTGTTCATCCTGACCCTGGCCATAGCAAACAGAGAAATGTGGCGCACAACCAATAAGGCCGCTGACGCTTCACAGGGCGACAAGGTCCAGCATACCAGAACGGGAAAATCTTAAGTAAGAATACAGGACACTGCTCGGAGACTGGGACCTGAATACGCTGAGGAGAGCCAACTACCACAATCACTAGACCCAGGGAAACAACAAATCAAAACACGTGTACTCCTGAACATCGGAAACACAATGAAACAAGGGAGATGGGAGGGGTTTTTAACCTCTTTTTTTGGTTTGTGTTTCCTGTTGAAGGCAAAGCCAATCATCCTTCAGGTAGCTGTCCAGGAAGACGATTGGAGAAAATTCTGTTAGGAATACTTTAAAGTGGTCCCCCTTTCTTCTTTATTATATGCTGCATCTCTTGTGATGATACAACAGGACCTGTTTCCACCAAAGCATTGTGTTGAAGAGCAATGGAGAAAAGTCTTGTATTGTGCATATTGGATGCATTGACCAGCATTTTTGCTAATCATCATAATTAGCTTTTATAAAAATGTAATGCGTCCAAAACAATTCAGAGGCAATGCGTTTGAGTGCGCTTCTATCCTTCACTCAGAGGATTGTTGTCTATGAAAAGTACAGTTAAGCTACAAAAATATTTACCTTGTCAAAGCATATGAGGTTTAACTGTCCACAAATGTTTATTCTCTGTGGGCTGATACAAAAGATGCCAAGTTTTTTCAGGCGCCTCTGTGCATACACAATCCCAGCAGTTAAAGCAGCAGGAAGGGCAGGAGGTACTGTAATGGTTATGATGTCAAGTGACTCAATAATAATAATGCTAGCTGGGACCTAAAAACAGACAGAGGACACAATATACTGTTAAAAACCTAATAAACACATTCTTGAGTTATTTCTTTAAATCGCTTGACTTTAACTCTAACACAAAATAAACATCAACTTCTAAAAGCCAAAAATATTACCTTATTTAAAATACTATTTACAACTGTGTAAAGGAACCCAACCCCGGCCACCCCAACGAGACACAGCAGGAACAGATAGGCATCTCTGTAAAGCTTGAAGTCTGTTGGCTTTGGATACAATATGGAGCGAATAAGCTGTCCTTTAGATGTGCTGAATCCTGGAGGCACAATACACAACAGACAAATTATTTACTCTGCAAGAGACAGCAAGGACTTCATAACACTAAAGCGGGGTATACACGTATTGAAATTCAACTGTTCATGTATACCCTGCTGTACAAAGAAAGTGACAAATTATTATTACAACATTTCATAGATTCTTTTGGGGTGAAATCAGAGGTGGACTTGAAAACTTTGGCCTGGGGAGACCAAATGGTCCTTTCAAGGAAGGAACAGATTTGCAGAGGCTAAACAAAGTTTAGGCATGGTGTGGACTTCTGAGAGCATGGTGTTGCAGTTATTGGTGGGAATAATAAAAGGTGGGTGTTCCTTAATGATATGGCTAACTTTGATATACCTTTTCACATCTTCCAACATTCATCTAATGTGTAGCTCTTGAAATTTACATAACATTCAGAGCTGCGAAGGAAGTTGTTGTTGAAAAACGTCCACCTGCCTGACACTGTCATTAATCACAGGTTTAAAGGTAGAGCAGGTAGTAATGTAATGCTCACTCAGACTGATGTGTATACGGGTATGTTTTCTTTTTGTTTTTTTAATTTACAGTTTCTGATGTCTTTGCCATACATAAATATCCCTTTAATCCAGAGCCAAGGTTGTAAACACCAACATATCAAAAAAATCATAATGGAACAGTAACATGTATTAGGCTACCTGTCCGGACAATTATGGCTTTGACAGGTTCTCCAGCATAAAATCTGGTTTGAATGACATTGGTCCCACAAAATAATGTGTGCCGTTTGTGAACCTCTGTGCTATAGATTTCATCTTGTCCTCCTCTGGAACTGGAAGGATCTGGTAAATTGGTCTTCGTCACAGGAACACTTTCACCTATGAAAAATGATATATTCAAATCAAACTTGGTATAAGGCATATGAGTGCAACCTTTTGATATAGACGATGGCAGTAATTAGGTCTCATAAATCAGACATAAACCTGGATTTTCATATAAACCTATGCAAAAGCAACGCAAAGTGCAATTTCTATACTGATCACCAACAATAAACTGAATCATATTTGCTGTGGTTTAGTGCAGTCTGAACATCTTTGATGCTCTTTGCACTTCCTTACTATATAGGCTGGCACACACTGGCCAAATTTTGGCCGGTTCAAAAGAAACTGTCTGACATTTGGCCAGTGTGTACAGAAGCCTGTCAGACAGAAGCCAGCCTAACGTCTAGCTTCTGTCTAGCATGCAGCAGTCGACGGGCATCCGATCAGTATGTCCTGGCGTGGTGGGTTTTCCCTGTCAGAACACAATAGTTCAGCAGCAGAGATCACTGTACTAACATTGCTTGTGCTAGTACAGCAAATCTGTCAGTTTTTGTTTCCATAAAAAAAACCTTTGTGTGTACCCTGCATTAGAATCAGAGTGGCAGGCTTAAAATGGCATGACAAACAAAATTCTGTCTGTTATGAAAGACCAACCATCCAAGCTTTCTAATATCAATTATATATGTTTTTAAACAACTGATTGATATAATTACTTTAAAAAAAAAAAAACAAAAAAAAAAACACATCTTTTAAAAAAATCAATTGCACAACATGGGTGGTTCAGACAGTATATGAATTTTCACAGAAAGAAAAAAAATTGGGTCGAGACAAAAATCTGGTAATACTGAACCTAAATTGATCTTTTTTTGACGGTATTGAATTTTTGATCATAAAGTACTAAAAGTGACACTAAAGGTTCCTATCTTTTTTTTAAACAACAAACATGTTATGCCAGGCATATTATGGGCAGCACAGTGGCTAAATGGTTAGCACTTTCGCCTGGCAGTACTAGGGTCGTTGGTTCAAATCCCAGCCACGGCACCGACTGCCTGGAGTTTGCATGTTCTCCCTGTGTGGGTTTCCTCTGGGTACTCCAGTTTCCTCCCACACTCCAAAGACATGCTGGTGGGTTAATTGGATCCTGTCTAAATTGTTCCTAGTATGTGTATGCATGAATGTAAGTTAGGGACCTTAGATTGTACGCCCCTTGAGGGTTAGGGACTGATGTGAATGTATAATATATATGTAAAGTGCTGCGTAAATTGACGGCACTAAAAAAGTACCTGAAATAAATAAAATGTTATACCTACATGCTCTGTGCACTGGTTTTGCACAAAACAGCTGAGATCCTCCACTTCTCAGGTACCCCGCTTGTGCTCCTGGCCACTCCCCCCCTGCTCAGTACCCCCAGGGCAAACTGCTTGCTCTGGGGGCACTCGTGTGTACTCACTTCCAAGCCACCTCTATGTGTCTATCAGACGCACACACAGTGTGGCCACTCCCCCCCCTAGCTGTGATTTACAGCCAATGAAGAGGGAAAGACCCGGGAGAGACACTTCTTTCATGCACAGTGCTGGATTGCGATTGGGCTCAGGTATGTATTGGGGGGGATGAGGGGGAGTCTGCACACAAAAGGTTTTTTACCTTCATGCTTAAAGGTAAAAATACCTTAAGCCTTTAGAACCACTTTAATCCTTCATGAAAATTACAGTTTTAGATCAAGGTAATTAGCTATAAAACAAATGTTTTTCCCCTTCAATGTGCACCAGACAGATTCCCCTTTAGAAAGATCCCCACACCGTGTCCCTCCTTATCTGCTTTACCCAGACTTCCAGTTGAACAGTGTGTACTGCACAAGTGGATTAGATCTATTGCATTGTGACTACATGTCCCAGGATTCCTTGCACACTGGCCATTATGTACATGCATATAATGATAAAAACCTGGCTGAGACCATGCACCATTAGGGTGGCTAAGCCCAGCCTCCAGGAAGACCCTGAAAGGCAGCGTAGCCACCTAGAAATGAATTACACTGAACCTTCAAAAACTTCAAAAAGGTAAAAATGACTGTGCACTTTGAAAGTGCAGTTGAACTAATTTTCCCCAGATTTTAGTGAAAGTGGTGAAGCTCCTCTTTGTAAAGGATACCCTATTATGTGCAAAAAAAAAAAAGAAAAGAAACACAGCATTTTTGCGTGCACATGATTGGATGATGGAATTCACTTTCAACCACTTAACCACCAGCTATACTGCTAGAGGGCGGTTCCGCTGACCAAAATCACGTAAATATATATGATTTTGCATCTTCGGGTAGGGGGTGCATGTGCCACCCTACCCGCGCTGCTATTGGCTGCTAGATAGGTCAATCACTGAGTCCCAGCGGGGAATTCCCGGCCAGGACTCTATGATCGTTGGCAGGACTGAGAGGGGAGAGATCTGTGTGTTACCAACACAGATTTCTCTCCTGTCAGCATAGACAACAAGGTATAATCCACCTGGATACACAAAGTAGTTGCGATGATATGTACAGTTTTACTAACACTTGTGAAAGTTGCAAAACTGGGTCTGGACGTTAAGGTTTGTTTTACCCTTGGTCATGAAGTGATTAATATAAAATGTGCAGTTACATTTTATCTTCTTCACAAAGAGTTTAATAAAACTTTAAAATCATTTGAAATTACCAAGTCTGATTGATCACTTATTGTTTAGTTTATGCCCAGTATAACTCACGCTATTTAATTATTGCAAGTGAGGCTGAATTCACGTACAAGGCCTGCTAAGCATGCATTAGGCTAACATCACATTTCTTATGACTCTACTGGAAGCACACTGCCTTAATACACCAATACCTGTTAACATGCTTTCATTTACAATGCAAGTTCCACTAATCAGAACAGCATCACATGGCATAATGGTCCCATTCGGCGGGATAAGCATGATGTCTCCAGGTACCAGATCAGTTGATAGAATTTCTTCTGGATCTATAGAAAAAAAAACAAAAAAATGCCTAAGAGCTTGAACAAAAGATCAACACATCAGATACAATAAGGACGAACTAAACAACCGCCACATACCCCACCCTCCTCTTACTTTTTACAGATAGTCTGGACCCTAATAGGACTTAATCTTACACATTTTTGGCATTTACCAGCAAGTAAAACTTTTAAAAATAGTCAAACAAGTATAAAATAATAAGATTACTATTACTGCATTCTGTGCATAGAGTCAATGGCTGTGCAGTATGAGGTAATGGAATTTACACCTACTTCTTAAAGCCATAAAGGATAAAATGTGGAACTTCCATAACTCTCGCTATACCTATTGATGTTTAGATAATCTATAAAATATATGGCAATAACATCCTATGTCTGGCAAAACAAGCCCACAGCATCCCGGGATAATTAACATAGGACAAAAAAAAAAAAAAAAAGGAGGAACCACAGTGCAACAGTTGTTATAAAAGAACACACCAATCATTTCTGTGGATCTTCACAAACATCTCTAGCAATATGTCACTTTCTGGCCTCATGCACACAGAGGAGCTCAAAAACATTTTTTGAGCTATGGAGTTTTCAGAATCAAAAATGCATGCGTTCCCACGTCTGGCATTAATGCATTCTATTTGCCAGAATGCTGACCATTACAATGCTTTAACGTGTTACTAAACCCAGGACGCTGCATTCACTATATCTGGTCTCCCACAGTACACACAACATGGAAGTGCAATAATTTTAGTAAATATAAACTGCTAAATACCTTTTCTCAGCAGCAGTATATAGCAGTCCTATGACTTCTATCAGTGTCCAGCTGAGCACATATTAAAGCTTGTAGGAGGAGTTTTCTTTCTGCTCTAGGAAAATGCAGAACCCTTACCTCTGTCTGAACAGTACTGATTGGCCCTGTGCTGATAACATGGACTCATCCAAGAAACAAAAACTCTCTAGCAATACACACCAAACTGAGCATGTGCAGAGTGTGTCTCCACACGATATGTCTTATCAGGAGATAAGAGGGGGACACTGGAAGAAGTAGAGGATCAGAGATGTCAGGATCAAACAGCATTTTTACACAATGCAGAGGATTAACCCCTTAGGTTCCACAGTGAGTATATCATACATGCTTTACTGCATACACAGACTGATTTTACTGTAGTAGGTTTAGTAACACTTAAGGTGCGTTTTTTTCACTTTTGAGTGTTTTTGTATGCTAAAAAGCTCCTCTCCTGAACAAACAAGTGATGATTTTATTTTTCTTACTGTAAACTCCCCTCCTACTAAACTCCTGAAAACACCTATAGTGTACATGGACACATAGGTCAACATGGAGGGAAGTTAACAAGCAGAGAAAACTAAAAGTTCAAAACAGCTCAAACAGCTGTAGCAACAACTTCTGTGAGCTGCAGTTTGCACAAGGCTTAATTCATCTAATTTTCAGGCAACTTAATGTTGCAGTTTTAACACTTAGAAATTCAAGAACATACTTTTGTTTTATAGGAAAAATATTCAGTATATTAAATAGTTACACCGTTATTGGGACCTGACACACTGAGATCCCATCCACAGAGTTTCTATAATATATCATATTGATCTAAACTACAGCTTTCAAGAGATCACTAAGTAGCCTGCTCAGAAAAGACTCTTTAAAATCCTACCAATCCCAAACTATGAGTATTTACCTTAAAGAAAATACATTTGCATCCCTTTAAACTGTTTGTGTCCCTTCCACAGACACACGGTGCAACAGGACAGGTAGGCCAAGTGTTTTTTGTTCCCTACTAGAGAGGATCAACTGCCTGCAAAAAGTGGACCTTCGACCATCAGAGCACAGATCTTCATGTGCAACTAAAAGGCCATTTGTACAAACCTATATGCGTGCACATTGTTGAACATAAAACAAAGTAATCCATCATTGCCATGATTAGGATATCATTATGAGCCATACATGGACCCAAATTTGGCAGTTTCAGCAGGGACCGGATGAATTTCGATCCATGCATGGGTAGGTTGGTTGTACAAAAGTCTATCTACCGATCATTTTCTGTACAAGCAGCCTAAAGGAAAGTTTCCACTATAACCAGCTGCACTGATCAGTGCATTCTGATGAAGAAATCTCCCCACTGTCAGAACGCAATAGCTCACTGGGAGTGACTCCTCAATCCACTTTGAATGTATGGATGGGGGAATCAGGTCATTTTTTTTTTTTTGTTCAACCAGCTGGGTGTATGAAAAAGATAACTAATGTAGGAGCTGCCTTACATGAAGAAGATGTTGTACACACAAAGCCCAATTTAAGTCAGTGTAGCAGAATAATAGGTATTTCAAACTACCATCAACAAGCAGCAGAGACTACTGCATTATGCCTTGGCACTTTGTAAGTTACTTAAAAAAACAAGGGGGTTGAGGGACAAAGCCTTCTGGCAGAAGCAGCCACTACAAAGGTGTAAAACTTTAGCAGGCCATACATGGGTATTATTATTTTTTAAACCAGAATGTTGAATGGAAAAAAAAAAATGAGCAGATTCCTCCATCCATACATTTGATGTGGAGTGAGGAATCCTTCCCTCTGTGCTACTGTATTCTGATCAGTGTTGCTGGCTACACCTGGCTATAATGTAGGAGAGTTTTTTAAATTACTGGTGTTAACAGCTCCCATACCCCATGCCATAACTTAAAAAGTATCACAGATAAATGATTTACCTTCATTTGCATGGCACACGGAAACTCTGACAATGCTGTGAGCCGCAACCATATCATGTAACATTGTATATTGCTGTGAAAACAAAGGTATTAGCATGAACAAGTCAGTATTATCTACTCATAGATATTTCAGCATGAGTAATGAATATCCCATCAAACAATTCAACAAAAGATCCATTTAATTTTGAAAAGTCAATCATTTAAAAATTAAGCAACTATAGGTCTTTTGGGACTTCTCGGACAACTCCAGTTCAAGAGGACCTTTCAAGAAATGCTTGCCAAGCCTGTAATATCCAAGTGAGTATGCCCTTTTAACCACTTGCCCTCCAGATGATTTATCCCTCTTCCTGACCAGGCTATTTTTTGCAATACAGCGCTGCGTTACTTTAACTGACAATTGCACGGTCACCCTACACTGCACCTAAATGAAATTTATGTCCTTTTTTTCAATAAACGGAGCTCTTTCAATGGTATTTGATCACCTCTGTGGTTTTTATTTTTGTGCTATAAACAAAAAAAACCGACAATTTTGAGAGAAAAAACATTTTTGACTTCTTGCTATTAAACATGTCAAGTAAAAAATTGTTAACATTCTAATTTTGTCATAAATTTAGACCAACACCCGCCGCAGTCCCGCTATAAGTTGCTGATCGCCACCATTACTAGTAAAAATAAAAAATTCAATTAAAAAATCCCAGTATATATACCGCCATTTGTAAACGCTATAACTTTCACGTAAACCAATTCATTTACACGTATTGGGATTTTTTTTTTTTTTTTTAGCAAAGACATGTAGCAGAATAAATTTTGTTCAAAATTTATGACAAAATTAGATTTTTTTTACTGAACATGTTTAATAGCAAAAAGTCAAAAATATTGTGTTTTTTTCTCAAAAATTGTCTCTTTTTTTTTTTAGAGCACAAAAAATAACACACAGGCGATCAAATACCACCAAAAGAAAGCTCAATTCGTGGGAAAAAAGGACATAAATTTCATTTGGGTACAGCTTTGCATGACCACGCAATTGTCAGTTAAAGAAACACAGCGCTGTAACGCAAAAAATGGCCTGGTCAGGAAGGGGGTAAATCCTCTGGAGGGCAAGTGGTTAATAAAAGACCACATAGAGGAGTTCTTGCTTGAAAGTAATATTTTAAGTAACAGACAGCATGGATTCATGAAAGACAGAAGTTGTCAAACAAATCTGATTTCTTTTTATGTGGAGGTGAGCAAAACCTTGGACAGAGGGGTGGCGGGGGACGTGGTATACTTGGATTTTGCAAAAGCGTTTGACACAGTCCCCCCCCCACACGTCTAATGTGTAAGGTAAAGTCTACGGGCTTGGAAAAATCTGTATGTAAATGGATAGAAAACTGGCTAAAAGATCAAATTCAGAGAGTAGTGGTTAATGATTTATACTCTGGTCAAGGGTTGTTAGTGGTGTACCCCAAGGTGCAGTGTTGGGACCCTTACTTTTTAATATATTTATAAACAATATAAGGTCTGGGAATAAAAATCCCATTTCAGTGTTTGCAGATGACACCAAGCAGTGCAGTGGAATAATGTCCTTACAGGATGTCTCCAACATACAAGCCAACCTCAATGCACTGTTTAATTGGGCAACTATGTGGCAAATGAGGTTTAATGTTGATAAATGTAAGGTTTTGCACTTGGGGGCTAAGAATATGCATGCATCATACATACTAGGGGGAGTACAACTGGGGGAATCAATGGTGGAGAAGGATCTGGGAGTTCTGGTAGATCACAAGCTTAATAATAGCATGCAATGCCTAACTGCGGTTTCTAAAGTAAACAAAATCCTTTTATTAAAAGAGGTATAGACTCCAGAGAGAGAGAGATATCATATTACCCCTGTACAAATCATTAGTAATACCTCATCTGGAATATGCAGTTCAGTTTTGGGCACCAATTCACAAAAAGAATATTGGGGAACTGGAGAAAGTGCAGAGAAGGGCAACCAAACTGATAGGAGGCATGGAGGAGCTCAGCTATGAGGAAAGATTAGAGGAACTGAATTTATTCTCTTGAGAAGAGGAGATTAAGGGGGGATATGATCAACATGTATAAATACATTAGTGGTTCATATAGTGAACTCTGTGTAGAGTTATTCACCCTGAGGTCATCACAGAGGACAAGGGGGGCACTCTTTACGTCTGAAGGAAAAGAGATTTAATCTCCAAACACAGAAAGGTTTCTTCACAGTGAGAGCTGTGAAACTGTGGAATAGACTCCCTCAAGAGTTGGCTCTGGCCAATTCAGTAGATTGCTTTTAAAAAGGCCTGGATTCTTTTCTAAATTCACATGATATAATTGGATAACATTTATAGGTAAAGTTGATCCAGGCAATATCCAATTGCCTGGAGGATCAGGAAGGGATTTTTTTTCCCAGCAGGAGCAAATTGGATTATGCTTTGCTGAGTTTTTTCTTGCCTTCCTCTGGATCAACTGTGAGTATAGGATAACTTCTTTTTTTTTTTTATATGGCTGAACTAGATGTACTTCTGTCTTTTTTCAGCTACACTATGTAAAATTCCTAGTATGTAAAGGTGCCCAGACACTCCTGTGACATCAGGCTCAGTAAATCTCAGATGATTTGCAATAAAATTTGGTGATGTCATTAGACATGGTATTGGGGAAAAGTCAGCTGAAGAGAGACCACAGGCAATGTTGAGGACTAGTCTATTTCCCTCTTCATTTCTTTTTTTTAAGCACAGCTTCCAGAGTTTAGTTCTACTAGGCATCTACACTCGTGTAAATACCAATGGAGAACCGATCGGCATTTACCTACGCACGCAAAATTTCAAGTGCTTCCTCTTAGAAATAAACTTGGTAGCCCCATCCCGCCTTCTACACATTCCTGCCAGCCAGGAAGTCCATCGCATTGACAGGTAAATAGAAAAGTGTTGATGTAAGGCTTAGCAGCAAGTTGTGACACTTCCTGAACAGAACATCCCAACATATGGGTAAAACAGGGGTTTACTGAAAACTGCTACACGAATATGCAGGCATTGGGTGTATGCACTACATACCCCACCAGCAGCTTTTATTCTTCTTGTGTAATGAAGTCACTTTAAAATGATCATCCATTACATTTTTTGGGGGAAAGGGGGATGTTACCCTTTGTCATCTATCAACCTTCTCCCTTGCTCAACTGACAAGGAGTCATTATCTTTACAAGAATAAATAGAAGACATGCATCTGAAAAACTCAGGAGTCAAAGCATCTTACTCGCTATGCAGTGGTGGCAGAGGTGTATGAGTGAGCATGTATCCGCACATCCAGAAGTTATGAGGTTAGGGAACAGATAATCAAAGATATGTCCCAATTACAGGATGTGCAGATATATGCTCACAGTCAGTGACAGCCCCAGCTTCTTTCAACCGGTCATCGAGTTGTACTGGCTGAGCAGCCATAGCTGACTGAACACCTTGGAAACTGGCCACAGGTATCTAACAGTTTACTATGGCCAATTAAGGAAAGGTGAAGGAGACCTTAAACATTAGGCACACCTGGCGTTTTTGCATGCCCAGAAGGCACAGGTTCATTGTCCTCAAATGCTGCCTGCAAGCTGAAGACAGGCTGAAATAAAACCACCCCATTCTCCCCACTCAGTACAGCGTTCAACCACATCCAGCAGCTGTGTGCTTCAGCCTGTAAAAGTTTGACCGACTGCAGGAAGATAGGCGTATGCTGCATCTGTGCCTCAGTTGCCAGGCTAGCTGCCCAGTATATATGTGGTATCAATGTGCAAATCTGAGAGACAAAAACATACCTTTTTAATGGTGTATAAAGAACTGATAATAGAGATAACAGACATTAGGACAATGGCTGATGCATAGTAGTAGTATTCATCTGTGGTCCATAAAATAACACTGAACAGTTGAAAAATGTAAAAAGGGTTGAGAACCTGTGAACAGAAAAGATTAAAAAAAAAAAGACAAATTATTAAAAAAAAAAAAACCAACACAGTGATAACAGAGAAGCACACAAAAGTACTTAAAACCCCATTAAACAAGTTCTAAGCCTTATAATCCCTAATTAAAATATTTAAAGGCTGGTATAGCACCCTAAACTTTACACTGCATTGGCCATTGTCAAGTGAGATGGCAAAGGATACATCTGTATCAAGATGCTATATAGAATATACTACACCCACTTACAAAAATATATATAGTCCCTTTGACCGTACAGTACATCCTTCCACCCTGGAAGTGGACAATAAATGTAAACAGTTTCCGGTCACCATGAATATAAACAGTGTCAGTCACCGTGGATATAAACAAAATACCCCAATGTTCAATATAATGTTGCTTTTTCAATATAAAGCCATGCACCCTAATAAATCTTCAGATAGTCCACCAGTACTTAGTGCTCCATCAGTTCTCTTCTATTCATAATACCTCAAAGCAAACAAACTAAACAAGTGCATTATCCTTAGATACAAATGATATTGGTGCATGTGTATCACAATCAGTATCACCGTGATCACCTATACATCTAGCGATAAGATTCCTCCCCTTGCCCAAATTTCGTGAACAATTGCTTTATGTTCCACACTCTAGACTCTGTGAATATGTGCCACACCACGCTGCAAATAGTAGTCATACAGTGCAATCAATCACTTGTGCCACCTGTCAATCTATACACCTTACCCAATCAACAGGTGGTGCAGTAAACCAACAAATAAAGTGCTCCAGGATTCTGCTGCCACTACAAGGTCAGCTATCCTTCATATATTGTGAACCCGTAACACGTCAGACTTGAATAAGTGGTCAATTTCCTCCGTGGTCTGAATACTAAAGCACCTGTCAACCCATATACCTTACCAGATAGACAGGTAATTCAGGTTTGCCACAGACCAAAATACAAGCTCTGAGCTCTTGCTACCAGTGCTCCGTATCAGAGATGAGAATGTCCAGAAAGAAAGTACAATATCATCGTGCAAAACCTTCTTAAAAGTGTTGTGAATCTTTATTAAAGGCGTTACATCACTTGTAGAGTATATGCAGATTTAAAAACAGCCTAATAGCTCACTATCTTCTTATGGCAGTCCGGACCTCCTCCAATATGGCCGCCGCAATACTTCCGGTAACGTCTTCCGGTAACGTCTGACGTCGCTTCTGATGCGTTTCGTCATCACGACTTTATCAAAGGAATGCGTCCGTCAGACTGCGGCCGGCCATATATACCCTTCAGCTCCTCCCATGCTGGGTAGTCATTGCCATCTTCTCACCTCTCTACATGTAGATAGATCTACTCCGTCTCCATTAAGATGACCAAACCAGCTAAACAGGACTGAGGATCCTCCACACCCACTACTGCCATCTTGTGGAGGAAAAATATATTTTAAATCTCTACACTGGGTACAGATCGATCTAAATGTAATCATGTCAATCCATAACATAACTTAATAGAGTGCAATTCTGGAAGAATAATATATATTTTTCTGCACTTGTAGGGCCTTTTAAAGCATAAAGCATGAGGAAATGTGCATGTATTTCAGAAATGTACTGGATAGGATTTGTTTCCATTTTGCTTTGAAGTAATATGTAAAACTCAAATCACAGAAAGGTGAAGATATTCTGACCTAGCACTTCAAATGCAGGTTCCTGAAGAGCAGTGCCAAAAATAAAAACACTACTCAAACACAAATATACCATCTAACAGTAGGAATGAGCTCAGGCTTCTCCAGACCCTAATCTGAACCCACCTGAGTGAGCCCACCAGGAAGATGTTACCTGTACGTGCCAATCATAAACAGCCAAGGTATGTCCTGGCTGCAGCCTCACATATACACGCCAACTCTATACGTGCAGTTGTTGGGGCAGGGAATGCCCAGGCCACAGATGATTGGCCTAATACAGATCACACCTTCCTGGAGGGCTGGTATTAGAATCCAAAACATGCCTGAGCTCATCTCAACCAAACAGCAACAATAGTCTTTTTAATAACAATTTCAACTTTTATATAAAAAGTCCCCAGACCCCACAAGCTACTTATCTAACCTACTCTAAGCAAAATAACTTGTAATAAATAGAATTGTGAGAAACATGTGAAATTAAAGTGGTTGTAACCCTCAGGCATGAATTAGGAGGAAAGCACATCCCTCTAAAGTGAGTACTTTTCTCAATCCAGTACACGCAGTAGTTTTTACCTTTTATGCATAGAATGCATAAAAAGGTAAAAACCTTGAGCCTTTAAAACCACTTTAAGAGTGGGGAAGAATCACAACTTCTATTAGGATTGCATTGGTCTCTGATTCCACAGTGGAGAGTTCCCCTCTTTTTTCCTGTGATACCAGGTTAAGCATTAAAGTTGGCTATACACGGGGGTTTTTTTTGGTCAGCCAGCATGTAGATGGAGTAATACCCCCACCAGGACATTGTATTCGGACACCGGGACCCACCCCTAGATCAGCGGCTGCAACCACTGTTCGATAAAAGTTTCCCAGCATGTCCCTTCAACAAAAATGATAACATAACAAGAAAAAGAAAAAAAAAAAGCTGGCAGATGGTCTAACCTTTTCCCATCCTATTAATGACATTTTTTGTGTGTCTGTAACCCTATAGGAGGGATTTCTCTTCACTTCCTCTCTGAAACCATGCCATCAGGACAGGAAATAACCTGATAGCAAGAAATATGAATGTGGTTCCAAGCTTTTGGCTGGAGTTGGGCTTCAAGCTATAATTATTAAAATCACATGCAGGACATTTCAAAGTGAAAGGATAAGGCTTAGTAATACATATTCCCCTTACCTCCTTAATCAGAAGCTTAAAAAGAGAAGGCACTTTAACAGTAATTTCATTTATTCCATAAAATAATTTTCTAGAAGAGAAAGAAAAAAGAAAAATCAGCTACATGCAGCCAATGTTTTTGAAATATGCAAGCATTTGTTAAACACACTACTATATAAATGAAAATGTGTATCTTGTGTAATCAAGGACATCTTGAAAACAAAAATATGCCTAGCAGAGATAAAACTACTGCTCAGCCCTTCAACCTCAGCATGACCCCTGGCTGAATAAGGCTCCAAGCACGCTGGGTGTTTTAATAACGCTGGTAACGTTAGTTGTGTAAAGTCACGTTAAAAGGGGGCATGGCCGGATGTGAAGAGACGTAGACGTGTGGCGGCTGAGCTCCGCTCTGCACTTATCCTCTAATTGATCCTGTGACAGTGGTTTACCTCTCTTCCACCTGCGGACACCTTCCTGGCAGCGGTGAGTTAGGTGGGCATGCCGCCCTTCTTTCCCATGTCGCCTGGCAAGCAAAAATTGGGCCGGCCTTCAGTGGTCCCCTCGCGCTCCTCTCCTCCGGCAGCCATCTTGGTCATGAGGCCGGCCCCTACTGCAGTGTTGGCAGGCATGCAGACATCCCAGGAGAACATGGGGGATCCTAACCCATCTACAGCTGATCTCCTGGCGGCTATCACCTCCTGCAAGGAAGCCCTGACCTCCAAAACAGACTCGCTATCCATGGATATAGGCCTTATCAGACATGATATGGAGAAATACCACGCCAATCTGACTGAGGTGGAATCCCGCATACTCAGGTGGAGGACATGGTCCAGACGCATTCTAGAGAACTCCGGGCTCTTCAGAGACAGGTAAAGGCATTCCAGAAAAAAATCTATTGATATGGAAAATAGGCTACTCTGGAACAATTTGCGGATACTAGGCCTTCCAGAGAAGGCTGAAGGCGCAAAACCCGCAGAATTCATGGAGCAGTTTCTGCCCAAACTGCTGGGCCTCCAACATCTCTCATCCACATTTGTGGTGCAATGGGCCCATCGGGTCCCTCCTGCTCCACTGCCACCTGAAGCTCCCCGTTGCTTTTTCTAATCAAACTCCTAAACTACCAAGACCAGGATGCGCTGCTGTAGGCCGCGTGGAATTCTCCTGATCTTCTATTTGAAAATGCCAAGATTTATCTGTATCCAGATTACTCCGAGGTGTAACATCGTCGTTCATTCACAGAGATCCACAAACGTCTCAGTGAATGTGGCCTGAAATACAGCCTGCTATATGCGAGTAGGCTCCGGGTACTAGACAGAGGTACTGCTCAATATTTTGATACTGGATGCGGTGGAAACCTGGCTAGAGTCTCGTTAAGGCATGGCATTCCAAGACTCCTGTAAGTACTCAGTTCAGGAACAACTTCAAGTATGTGTCCGATGAACACTTTCTACTGCTTGAATCGCCTACCTGCAAGGAGATACCTGTCTTAGCCCTTCTTTTGTCATCCTGTCAACCTGCTGTGATGGTGTCAGAGTGGAAGACTCTCACATGTCTACACACCATCAACCTCCCCAAGACGGACCGTTGGATGGAGGTGTGGACTCCGTCACTTATTTTTCCAGGCCCATGCACCATTTTTTTTCTTTGTTTTTTCTTTTTTATGGTGCACGGATAGGGTTTTGTTTCTGTTTTTTTGAGGACCAGGGGGTTGTTTCTGTATTGGTTATATTTCAATGTGATTATATCCACTTAGAATTGTTTATACAAAGGCCAAGTTTGATTTTGCTGCTCATGAAAACCCTTTTGTTCCATCTCCTGGTTTTAGGGTGCTACGGCCACCGTGACTCTGACATCATGGTATTTACACACAGAGATTGTTTTTCCATCCTCTCCTGGAATGTCAGGGGCCTAAATTCTAAGTGCTCATTTCTAATTTAATACCTTAAATTACATAATCCGCATATAGTTCTACTGCAAGAGACTCATCTTATGGGCAACAAAATCCCGGCTTGGAGGAGGCTGTGGGTGCAGAAGGCGTTCCATGACACCTACTCCACTTATTCTCATGGGGTAACTATCCTGACTAGTAAATCAGTTCCGTGTGTTGTTGGGGAGGTTGCTATTGACCCCAATGGGAGATATGCCATGCTGGTGATGTTATTGTGGAACCAGAAATATATTATTGTTAATACTTACCTGCCACCACCCAGTCATAAGGCCCCTCTATCTGTTGCTGGAGAAGCTGGCCCCGCAAAAATTTTATTTATGGGAGATTTCAATGCCACCCTCTCAATCCTTGGATAGGCCAGTTCCCCCAGCATCCTTTAATTCAGATCTGGTCACCTGGGGGCAGTCTGCTAACCTCTGAGGTGTGGTGCTGGCTTCATCCCCATGATAGGGCTTATTCTTGTTTTTCCTTGACTCACAAGACTGCCTCACCCTGTTCTTCTTGGCGCTATACAGGAGGCTAGGTACCTTTCAGCGGTCTATCAAACCACAGTCCCCTTGGATTGCTACTTCGTGCACAGCGGCCGTGTAATGGTTCCCTCTGGAGGCTTCATCCCAAGTGGATTCATCATGCAGTCTCTGAGGAACATATCCCCAAGGTCTGCGAGACTACTGGGAACATAATGCTGTGTCAGCTTCTCCTGCCATGGTCTGGGATGCCTATCAGGCTCATAGTAGAGGGCTCTATATTTCTGTCATCTCCATTATCAAGTCAGAAAACTCTGCCCTCATGTCTGAGTTACAGTGTCAGAGGCGATGGCCCAATATTCCTCTGCTCCTACTGTAGATAATTATGACTTCCTCTCCTCGACTCACCGAGATTTACATTTACATATGTCAGAAATTACTAGGCTGGACATACATGCTCGCAGGCAAGAATTTTTTGAATTTGGGGACAAAAATGGTAGGTTGTTGGCAATGATGTCTCAGCACGAGAGACCTCTCACTATTATCCCTGAAATCTGTGCTGTGGATGGGGTGGTGGTGTCCTCCCAAGAGGGTATTTTGAACGAGTTTAAAAATTATTACACCTCCCTTTACACCTCATCTTTACCATCAAATCCTAACCCATTGAAGTCGGCACCCTGCTAGACCCTTTGGTCCTTGGTTGGCTTTCCAATTAGGAGCGTGCCCTGTTGGTTTCAGACATTACCCCAGAGGAGGTCTCCGCGGCTGTGGGTTCACTCCCTAATGGCAAGGCCCGGGGCCCGATGGACTTTTACAAGTCCCATGCGGAGCTTCTACCCCCTATATTGACGTCTTTGTATAAGGAATGTTTGCACACAGGCTCCTTACCTCCCTCTATGCATGAGGATCATATTGTATTGCTTCATAAACCGGGCAAGGATCTCAAACTTTGTGCTTCACACAGGCCTATAGTGCTTCTTAACAGTGACCTCAAAATCCTTACCAAGCTTTTCTCCATTAGGCTGAATAAGGTGATAAAGTCAGTTATAGACTCGGACCAGAAGGGTTTCATGCCAGGCAGATCCACGGATATTAACATCCATCGTTTGTTCTCTAATATACATACCACTCACCTACATGAGGGCACTAAGACTATAGCCACATTAGATATGGAGAAGGCCTTTGATACGGTGGAATGGGCATACCTATGGGAGGTGTTTTGTCAGAAGGGTTTCCCTTAAGTTTTATAGATTGGTTACAGACCCTACACTCGAAACCCCTGGCTAAGATACGGGTGGGTGGTCTTCTCGCTACCTCCTTCCATTTTCAACGAGATACCAGACAGGGATGCCCCCTCTCTCCGGCCCTCTTTGCTGAGGCTCTTCGGGTCTCCCCAGAAACTATTGGCTTCCAGGTGGGATGGCTGGAAGAGAGGGTGGCCTTATATGCAATTGACCTATTGTTTCTAAATGATGCCAGGCCTTCCCTTCAGGGAGCTCATCATCTTATGGACTCATTCTCTAGATTCACAGGTCTGAGGGTCAACTGGCATAAGTTGCTGTTATTCCCGATGAATGCTAGAGCATCGGCCTCTTCCTTCCCTACTTCTCTCTTACAGTGGGTCGAAAAATTCACTTATTTGGGTATTGTGGTCTCCAGGAAGACCTCTGATTTTATAGAACAAAATCTCCACACAATATTGTCCGAGGTCAGGTCCAAACGGAAGGCATGTAGTAACTTCCCCCTTTCTCTGATTGGCTGTATTAATCTGTTAAAGATGAAAACAATTCCCAAATTTACGTATATTTTCCGTAATTCTCCTCAATGGCTCCCCAAGTCATTCTTTTTGAAGTTAAACCAATTGTTCCTTTCATTTCTTTGGGGAACTAAGCCTCCCTGATACAAACTCACTACCCTCACCAGACCTACGATCAGAGGGGGTTTGGCTATGCCGGATTGTTTCAAGAACTTCCTTGCTACTCAACTTGTTACTGTGCACTGGTGGTTACAGCTGGACCTAACCAATACCTCTATTGTCCTGGAAGCAGCGATTTTGCAATCTTTGGGTGCCTTGCAATCTCTAGTGTTTAGGGGATTAAAATCACCTCATGTGCTTACACTATCCATGCGTACCACTCTTCAGGCCTGGGGGGTTGGGCTTAGACTGGAATCGAACCTCTCCCCCCTAACACCTTGTCCCCACATATTCCACTTTGGCTAAAGCCCTCTCTTTCCCACTTTGCTACGATCCTGGACCCTCAGGTCTGGGCTAAATACAAAATAAAAACACTGGAGCATTTGACTGGTCATGGTGAAGTGTTCCCTTTTTTTTTCAGTTCTCCAAGCTAAATTCAATCTGCCCCCACATTATTACTTCAGATATCTTCAGGCTTCCCATGCTTTGAGAGGCTATTTCTCCGGTCAACCAATTTCCCTCTCCTACTCTGAGATGGAATCTATTCTTCATGTTCACACCCTGATGGGGAATTCTTTCATATTTTTTGGTCCTGTCCTGCTATTGTGTCATATTAGCAGGAAGTATTGCAAATAATTAGAGATGTAGTGCAAATTACAGTCCCCCTTGACCCAAAGCATTGTTTTTTAGGGCTGGTGGAATCCCTAGCTCCCACTGTGGCCAAACGTACTCTTTTTAATACGCTGTTATTTTATGCTCACAAAACAATCACTTTGTGCTGGAAGCAGCCACCTCCTCCTGCCGCAACCTACTAGAAGCGGTTAGTAAACTCTGATTTGTCCCTTTATCAAACTACGTAAGCTAATAGAGGATGGCCCTGCAAATTTCACAAAATTTGGTCCTGCTGGCTTGAATCTGCCTCTACCACCACTACAGCGGATGATAGGGGGAACTGAATTTTGTGAAGTCATCACTGTGTTTTTTACTCATTTGAAACGGGCTCCTTCAGTGCTTTCTATGGTCTCTTCATTCAACTGTATTTGGTTAGGCCTTGCATATCCTCTAACATCTCAACTCCCCCCCCCCCTCCTAGGTGTTGTTTTATTTATTAATTATAGTTAGTTATGTGTTGGACCTGTTGGGTTTATGGCCCTGCACCTGCGAGGGCAACTTTTGTTTAAATTCCTTGTTGTTTGTGTTTCTAAACAAAATTAATAGAGCAATCTTTAAAAAAAAAAAAAAAAAGATTTTTGCATTAGCGTTTAGCCGCGTTTGTGGTTTTTAGCGTTTTTTTTTTTTTTAAAGTCCAAAAACACCGGTTTGCTGCATTTTTCAACCTTAGAGCATTTTACAGCTAAAAAACTCCTCTAGAAACCCACTAGTTCTGTTTTTTTTTTTCTCTCAAAAAAACGCCCCTGCCAAAAAATGTTGATTACAGTCTAAGTGTGCATGGAAACAGGAGGTTTCTTCAAGGGTGCCGTGGCAAAATGTCTAGAAATTGCCCAAAACTTGTATACAAGCTAGTGGGTAGAACAAGCCTGCCTTTTAGTTACACAAAGGCCACAGGTTTTCATTGTGCACCACTACGACCTTCTAGCCACCAGCATCCCCACAACCAATGACATCAGTTGATAAGGAAGATGTCAGTTACCTGCACAGCATCCTTGTTTGACCCTCCCCTGCCCCTCTCCATCAGTGCTGGGGTCATATTAGCTCAGTGATGGAGAAAAACTGGGGGAGAAGAGAAACATTTGAATACCAAATGTACCAGTGTGCAAAAGAGTATTTGCTTTGGATGAGTAAAGCTGGGTGTCCTATGTGTGTGGATGTTGCTGCTTTATAGAAAAAAACTATTAGAATAGTTTTTTTACATTTTAGAATGGGGTGTCTCAAGACTGTTCATTATTTTAAAAGGTGCCTTGGGACTGTTGAGAAACACTGGTATAGAGAATGTCCCCCAGGGCAGTGCCCAGCCTCCTATGTCATTTGTTTGATAATCCCTTGCCTATTAGCATAGAAAATGGTCCTTAATTTTTTTTTTTGGGGGGGGGGGGGGTTAACATTCAGTTCCCATTGACTTCAAGGTTCAGATTTAGCACCCAAACATAGTCATGTTGTGCAAGCCTGCCCAGGACGAAACTCAGGTACATTCCAATCATCCCTAGTCAGGACAGAAACATGGCTTTGCTTATAAATGCAATAACTAACCAGTCATGTTTTTAGAACACCAACACTGAACTGCTGGAACATAGCCTAGGAAACTATTAATAAGGCATAAGACAGATTGATTTACTAAAACTAGAGAGTGCAAAATCTGGCACAGCTCTGCACAAAAAAACAATCAGCTTCCTGTTTTGTTTTGTTTTTTTGTCAAAGCTTAATTGAAGAAGTTGAATTGGCTACCATGTACATGTGCACCAGATTTGGCACTTTCCAGTTTTAGTAAATCAACCCCAAAGTCTTAGACAAACAAGACAAGAGGGACAGTAAAGCAGCCCTTGAGGCAAATAGACTGCAGAAAGTACATCAGAAGCACCTGACTCTATACTGCACAGATCCAACAGAACATGCAATGTACCAGCAACTGGCTGCTAATAAACTGCATACTATTTAAGTTTCAAGTGACAGAGACTGGTGAGAGTAGCAAGGAGCAGAGTGGAGACAGGAGGGACAGTTGACAACAAAGTTCTGCAGAGCGTACAGACAGACAGATAGCCATCAGAGATTCAACAAGCAGAGGAAAGCTGCCCAACATGCCCCCTCTCCCCTGCAGTCGTAGCAACAACACTGGTTTCTGGCATATAAATTGCCTACAAGGTAGTGTGGTCAGAAAGTGGTGAGTGGGGGGTGGGTGGTATCATAGTACAAAAAACAGATCAAGGTGCTGCATGTTCAAAACTGAAGAAAATAAGGGTAGGATATAACAACTTAAATATTTGCTGTGCTCAGAGCTTCCGACTATGAAGCTTTCTTTCTGCTAAATCCAATATATAAGAAGGAGCCAAACCACTGCCTCTAACTATTCATTATGCAGACAAGGCAGTCTGAGTTTGAAAGGGATATATATATACTCCATTTGCTATTTCCTAAATTTTGGTTTTCTCATCCACAGAAGGTTTTTTGTTTTCAGATTATATTACCCAACAATGTGTTATAACAGGTTAACAGAATAATCTGCAGCAGACGTCTTACTTTTGTTAACCTTTGAGAGCACTACCAGGAAACAAAGTAGCAATCATAAATACCTGTAAATGCTTGCGTACATCTGATGTACAAGGGTCAATGGTTTCTAATCTACTTGACATCACTGTGTAATGCCATAAATTGTATTCTTTGTTTGTGTCACCAACTGTTTTCAATTAAACTTTCTATCCTACAGATTCAGCACAAAGATGCATAGTATACCAGTCTACCTGAAACGTCACACACAAATAAGTACTACAATAAAATATGTGTGTGTGCATTTGTATGTGGTTCCTTTATTTTAACCAACCTCTCTAATTCTAGTTGTATCTGTCTTCTCATCTCAAGTAACTAGCATAATCATAACATATGGCCAAACAACACTATTTATGTTCCAGCATTAGAATAATAAAGAATATGCAACACTCTCAGTACTGTGCCTCCCCTCACTCCACTACATCTTACTGTCCGACAGCATGAACTATAAAGATCAGGAAACTTAGTAGTAGGAATTGGTTGGAGAATTTTGCATGCTTGTTCCAGGCTAGAAAGCAGAAGAGGAAGGGCGAGAGGGAATAACATCATCCATCTTAAAACCTGTTCAGCTAAAGCATGCAGAAAATTATTATTAGCCACACACAGGTACAAAAATTCAACTCTATGGGAGCAAGAAACTCAAGGACACCATAGATTCGAAGTATGTTTCATTCAAAGAGATGCAATAATTAACTATTATTGTCATTACTGTATAAAGTTTAAGCAATAAAATTATATGGGGTTTAAGTTCAGTTTATAAACAAATCGTTTTTTATTGACATACTTCGGTATTACAGAAACATGCTGCTGTCATTCATTTCAGCAAGTGACAGTTCCATCTCTTGTGGGCAGTGAAACAGTTATAAGCCAATTTATTGCCGTTTAAGTTGCAAGGTCATTATTTCATGGATCATAAACCATGCAGTGATGTACAGTTTCTTTAGATAACAGGCTTGTCTCTCATACAAACTTTACATATGCTTAGATAACATAAATGTTAGGGTAAAAGTAACAGTTATTACATCTAAGATTTGAGCGGAGAAACCAGATGTAATCTGATGCAATCTTTGACAACTGATAACTGTTGCCATAACACACCCCTTCCCACCTCTAACAGGCCCACCTTCCTCCCCAAAACACAAAAGCCAGCAGTAGTCCAAAATAACAGAGCGGGCCAGTGGGATATCACAGCAGCCAGTAAAACCATTTCAGGACGTCTACTAGAACTTATAGAGTGAACACATTAGTATGCTCAATAGCAAATCTGTCATGAGATACATATGGGAGGATGCCAATTTAGATCCTTCAGCTAGCTACCTGGCTATCTCTGGATCCAATAATTTGCTTCTCTTTGTAGTGCCATTCATTACGATGGCGGCAACACACTGTATCACAGCACATGGTGTCCTGTGCTATGTGCTACAAAAAATACTGCCAGCAATATTTCTTCATGCATTCAGGTTCTGATGCAGTCTATTCATTTAAATGAGCTGCCAAAGCTGCATATTGCAAAAGCACCTAAACACTTGAAAACACATTTGAATGGGCCCTGAATTACTGACCCTGAGAGACAGATAGTTTAGTCAAACTCTGGAATTGTATATTTGTTTGGGGTAAGTGCCTCAAAGTATTAGTCCTCATGCACATTGGACATTTTTACAGTGGCTGTTTTTGGCTTATGGCATTTTTTTTCTACTGCCAGTAAACTCCCCAGCATGTTATTCTATGTGTCCATAAACACATAGACTGTAATCATTTTTTGGCTGGAGAAAAAAAACCCAGGACTAGCGGGTTTCTAAAGGAGAATTTTAGCTGTAAAAATGCTCTAATGCTGAACAATACAGTAAAACGTGGAAAAACTTGGGAAAACGCAGCAAAACAGTGTTTTTGGACTTTTTTGATTAAAAAAAAAATTTTTTTTTTGTAAAAAAAAAACGCTCAAAAACGCTACTAAACGCTAATGCAGAAATGCTAAAAAAAACCACTGAAAAACTGTGTTTTTACCATGACTTTACACAGCTAACACTACGAGCGTTATTAAAACGCACAGTGTGCAAGGAGCCTTAGGAGTTAGAATATTATCCTCACAGCCAGGCAACTAGCAATTTTAGGAGACTGGCAATGACAGTTAACTAAAGGCTAATACTGTTGCAGTATGATATTTCACACATTAACTGCTTAAGGCCCGCCCACAGTACATTTACTGCTGCAGGGCAGGGCCCTGTGCGCAAAATCAAGTATATATACGTGAGTTTGCATTTCCGGGTAAGTAGGGGGTGCGCACGACCACTCCCTACTCGCATCGCCAATCGCAGCCCCGGGTGTCAATCACCGGGTCCCGGCCGGTGATTACCGGCGATCACTGACAGGGAGGAGGGCTGCACTGTTTACCAACAGCCCTTCTCCCTGTCAGTTTGGGCACACTGCTCAGGATGGCTGAGCACAGTGAAGCAAACACCCCCCCCCCCACCCCCTAGTAAAACACTCCCTACACACAATTAACCCTTTGATTGACCCCCAAATGTTAACCCCTTCCTGCCCATTGCCATTAGTAGCATCATTGCTTATTTTTTTAGCACTGATCACTGTATTGGTGTCACTGGGGATGTCAGTGGCAGTTAGTTCCCACCAGTGTCAGAATGCCCACCGCAGTCTCGCCATAAGTCGCTGATCGTCGCCATTATTAGTTTTAAAAAAAAAATCCAGTATCTATACCGCCATTTGTAAATGCTATAACTTTCACATAAACCAATTAATTTACACGTATTTACATTTTTTTTTAGCAAAGACATGTAGCAGAATACATTTTGCCCTAAATTTATGACAGAATTTGATTTTTAAATTTTTTTACTGGACATGTTTAATAGCACAAAGTCCAAAATATTGTTTTTTCTCAAAATTGTCGGTCTTTTTTTTGTTATAGCGCAAAAAAATAAAAACCGCACAGGCGATCAAATACCACTGAAAGAAAGCGCAATTCATGGGAAAAATCAGCGCTGCATGACAGTGCAATTGTCTGTTAAAGTAACGCAGCGCCGTAACACAAACCGCTTTTTTTTTTGTTTTGCAAACCGTTTAACTGCTTCCTGACTGCCCTATAGCAGAAATACTGCTACAGGGCAGCACGGGTGTGCAAAATCACACATACATATATATATATATATATATATATATATATATATATATATATATATATATATATATATATATATATGTGATACGCGCTCCCGTGGCCCGTGGTTTTCACGCCGCTCCCAGATAGCATCAGATTGTCCATCAGTACGCCAGTAATCACACTTAACCCCTTGATTGCCAGGAACACACTCAAACACAATAAACCTCCATTGCTAGTATAGTGCCTGAACGGATAAATATCTTTGATGAGATCAACACTACACCAGCGTTCACATTAATATAGTGTCCCCAAAAACACAGAGTTAAGGGGATTAGCCCCGGCACCTGTATTAAGCCCCTCTGCTGCCATGGCCAGGTATAGATATGAGAGTATAATGTGTTTTATGCATTTCAGCGACAATACTCTCTGTCATCCTCGGGGTAACCCTGAATTTGACCGGCTCCACAACATTCGGCCCCTCGCAAATCACCTTAACCAAAAATTTGCAGATGTCTATACTCCCCAGCAAAACATCTGCTTTGATGAGTCCCTGATTAATTTTTCTGGCCACCCTGCATTCAAACAATTTCTCCCCAGCAAGCGTGCCAGATATGGGGTCAAGATGCATAAGACCTGTGAGAGGGCAACAGGCTATACATACAAGTTTCAAGGGATTTACAAGGGAAAAGAAAGTCACTTGGAGCCCCCCGGATGCCCAGACTACATGGGAAGCAGTGGCAAGATAGTTTGGGACTTGGGACTTTGTGTCATCCTTTTTCCATATGGGGTACCACTTATACGTGGACAATTTTTATTCCAGTGTGCTACTATTTAGACATTTGTACAATCTTGGAATTGGCATGTGGCACCGTGCGACCTAATGTTTGCCCACCATTAGAAGTGGGTGGATGCAGGGCGGTATATTCAAATGGTGGGAATACCACAGAGATTTCTTCTCTTTTTTTCCCGTTCAGCCCACAGGCTGCATACGAAAAAAATAAATAAATAAATAAAAAGAACATAGCATATATACCTGACAAGGAGCAGCGACGTACTAGTACATGACTGGACTACAGCCGCAGACATCATCCTGGTATTGTTTTTTTCAGCCGACTGATTGTCTTTCAAGCAAAAGCAATCCAAGTGGCTAATTAGCTGCAGGATTGCTTTTACAAGCAGCAGGAGAAGATGCCCCCCCCCTCCCCCCCTGCCTTTCATGGCCTTCACAGGCAGTCCCATGTTATCGGGGGAACCTGGTGTTTCTGCCAGCTGACCATAAAGCTGATTGGAGACTGGAATGGTGACAATCCTCTCAATAGTCTCAGAAATCAGAAGCTACGAGAATTTCATCACTTCAGTTTCGCAGGATATAAACAGCGCCATTTGTATGCGGTTGCATACATGTGAGGTATCGACACGAACGTCAGATCAAGGGCAGTAATTCTAGTACTAGACCTCCTCCGTGAATCTAAAATAGTAGCTTGTAAAAGCTTATTTAAAGCGTTGCCTATGAATATTAAAAATGTATGCAGTTTGTCGCCACTGCACAAGGCATGAGCAGTTTTAAAGCATATCGTGTTTGGTATCTATTTACTCGGCATACTATCATCTTTTATGTTTTACCAAATAATTGGCCAATATATTGTGCTTTTGTGCATTAAAAGTAAAAAAAAGTGTATTTTTTTAAAAAAAAGTTGCTTTGGAAAACAATCGCTGCACGAGTACTATGTGACATAAAAAATTGCAGCACCCACCATTTTATTGGCTAGGGTGTCTGCTTTAAAAAAAAATATATAATGTTTGGGAGTTCAAAGTAATTTCCTAGCAAAAAATACAAATTTTTTTTATGTGAACAAAAAAAAAAAAGTGTCAGAAAAGGCTTGATCTTCAGGTGGTTAGAAGAGTGAATGATGTGTGACAAACTTCTAATGCTGGGCATAAAATGCCCCCCACCCCCCAAAATGACCCCTTTTTGGAAAGTAGACACCCCAAACTATTTTCTGAGAGGCATGTTGAGTCAATAGAAATATTTATTTTTTTACCACAAGTTTTTGGAAAATGACAAAAAAAAGTTTTTTTTTTTTTTTTTTTTTTTTTTTACAACATTGTCACTTAAATGATTTATTGCTCGCACATGCCATGAGTATATGTGGAATTACTCCCCAAAATACATTCTGCTACTTCTCCTGAATATGGGGGTACCACATGTGAGAGACGTTTTGGCAGTCTAGCCAAGTACAGGACCCCAAAATCCAATAAGCACCTTCAGGCTTTTAAAGGGCTTTATTTCCTCACTACACTTCCTGACTATCAACAGTTTCGGAGGCCCTGAAATGCCAGGATAGCACCAAACCCCCCCAAATGACCCCTTTTTGGAAAGTAGACACCGCACGGAATTTGATAAGAAGCATGGTGAGTATTTTGCAGATCTCATTTGTTGGCACAACTTTGTGGAAAATGAAGAAAGAAAACAAAAACATTTTTTCTTTTCTTTTTATTATATTTCAAAACCTTTTGAGAAAAAATTAGATCTGCAAAATACTCACCATGCCTTTTTTTTTTTAATTCCTTGGGGTGTCTACTTTCCGAAAAGGGGTCATTTGATGATATCCTGGCATTTCAGGGCCTCCGAAACTGATAGGTAGTGAGGAAGTGAAACGAGGAAGTTACGCACCTTCAGGCTTTCAAAGTGGTCATTGGATTTCAGGCTAGGCACCCAAATAGTCTCACATGTGGTACCCCCATACTCGGTAGAAGTAGCAGAATGTATTTTGGGGTGTAATTCCACATATATCCATGGCTTGTGTGAGAAATAAATAAATTTAAATGACAACTTTGTGTAAAAAAAAAAATATATATGTTTGTGTCATTTTCCAAAAACTTTTGGAAAAAGATACATCTTTCATGGACTCAATATGCCTCTCAGCAGATAGCTTAGGGTGCCTACTTTCTGAAAAGGGGTCATTTTGGGGTGTTTGTACTGTCCTGGTATTTTAGCACCTCAAGAAATGTGATGAGCAGTCAGAAAGTAAAAGCTGTGTAAATTCCATTATCTATACCATAATTTGTAGACACTATAACTTTCACACAAAGCAATCAATATACACTTATTGGGATTTTTTTTAACCAAAAACATGTAGCAGAATACATTTTGGCCTAAATGAACGATGAAATTTGAGCTTTTTAGATATCTTATGACAGAAATTAGAAAATATAGTTTTAAAACTTTTTTTTTTCCAAAATTTTTTCATTGATAGTGCCAAAAATAAAAAGCGCACAGGTGATCAAATACCACTGAAAGAAAGCTCTATTTGTTTGAAAAAAGGATGTAAATTTCATTTATGTACTGTATTGTATGACCGCACAATTCTCAGTTAAACTAGCGCAGTGCTGTATAACGAAAAAAATGGCGTAAATTACAGTATTTATACCATAGTTTGTAGACGCTATAACTTTCACACAAAGCAATCAATATACACTTATTGGGATTTTTTTTACCAAAAATGTAGCAGAATACATTTTGGCCTAAATTTATGACTGAGTTTACTATATATTTTTAGTAGCCGAAAGTAAAAAATATTGTTTTTTTTCAAAATTTTAAGTCTTTTTTTGTTTATAGCGCGAAAAATAAAAAGTGCACAGGTGATCAAATACCACCGAAAGAATGCACTATTTGTGTGAAAAAAAGGACGTAAATTTTGTTTGGGTACAGCATTGCATGACCGCGCAATTATCAGCTGAAATAGTGTAGCGCCGAATAGCAAAAAGAGGCCTTTCGGATGAAAGATGTGTACTAACAGTCAGAATGTCATATGACTGCTTCAACAGCAGTATTTTTCATCTGATTTTCTGATCGTGTGTACTAGGCTTAACACAGGGGGTTTTTATCAAATACCTATTGTCGTAAGCTGGGGGGGAAAAAAAGCCGTTCACATTCAGAAACCTAACTCTAGGGCACTCACGAGTGAAAATTTTGGATTGTCTTGACAATTTAAGGACACTTACTGCAAAGTACTGTATGTTAATGTTCATTATTTGATGTAATTTGCTTTGGATTCAGTTGACGCATTTATTTTACTTCTATTACAGGTACTTCTATAGCGCTGTCAATTTACATACATATATTGTACATTCACATCAGTCCCTAACCTTCAAGGGGCGTGCATTTTTATATGGTGAATGAGTTGTGATGTACACTTATGTTAAGTCATCACTAAGTTTAGGTGACTGTGAGTTGTCATTTTACTTTGTTTAGGGTGGGTCCATCACTCAGCATGGGCACCATTAGAGAACACTTTGTATTTTCTCAATGAATGAAAAGCGTTACCTGATTAAAATCATGCCCTCACTTGTCACACATTTACACCTCATCCAATCAGAGAAAGCTTTGCATTCATAGAGAAAATGCAAAGTGTTTTCTGACTGGCGCCTGTGCTGAGTGAATGACCTGCTGTGTTCACTATATAGGACAGCTGCTCAGCACTAGACCTGAAGACAGTGGCAATCTCTGTAGTAGCAGTGCCTACTACAGTGATTTTCAGCTTCCACGGGAATCCCATGCATACTTACACTTGTACAAGCTAAGCCAATATAACTATACAAAAAAATACCTCTAAATTTCATCCTGTTTCTGGATTGGAAATAAAATCTAATGTCAATGAAAATACACACATTGGAGATCAACAGAAACACATTTAAGAATGATCACTCTAAATAAAATTGCACAGTAGAATACATCTATTACAGAACACGGCAAAAATATTGATCATTGTATTAGTCACCTGAACTACCGTATTTTCCGGCGTATAAGACGACTTTTTACCCCTTGAAAATCTTCTCAAAAGTCGGTGGTCGTCTTATACGCCGGTATACAGCATACTGACACTTTTTAGGGGGGCGGCGCGTTGCCGCTGCCCCCCCCCCCTTCCAATGGAAGGGACACTAAGTACAGGGGTGGGCAGGGGCTGCTGTTTCTTACCTGGCTCCGGTCCCACGACGTTCCAGTCCAGGTAGCGCGGCTGCTCCTTCAGTTCGGCCACTGGATGTTCGCGTGGCTGCTCGGCTCCGCCTCCTCACCGGTGATTGGCCGTCAGAACTGTAGCTCAGGAAAGGCACACAGGCAGCCAATCACCGACGAGGGGGCGGAGCCGCGCAGCCCCGCGAAAATCGAGTGAAGGAGCGGCCGGTAAGTGTGCCGTGTAGAGGTGCTGCTGCAACCACATATGCTGGCTGCAGCAGCACCATACTAGAACAGAGGTCAGCAAGTGTAATTGGTGTCAGTGGGAGGAATAGTGCCCCATCATTGGTGTCACTGATACCAATGATGGAGCACTATTCCTCCCACTGACACCAACAATGGGGCACTATTCCTCCCACTGATACCAATGATGGGGCACTATCCCCCCCCCCCCACTGACACCAAAGATGGGGCACTATTCCCCCCACTGATACTAATGATGGGGCACTATTCCTGCCACTGATACCAATGATGGGGCACTATTCCTGCCACTGATACCAATGATGGGGCACTATTCCTCCCACCGACACCAATGATGGGGTGCTATTCCTCTCACTGACACCAATGATGGGGTGCTATTCCTCCCACTGACACAAATGATGGGGTGCTATTCCTTCCACTGACACCAATGATGGGGCACGATTCTTTGCTCTAACACTAATGATGGGGCACTATTCCTCCCACTAATACCAATGATGAGGCACTATTCCTCCCACTGACACCAATGATGGGGTGCTATTCCTCCCACTGACACCAATGATGGGGCACTATTCCTCCCACTAATACCAATGATGGGACACTATTCCTCCCACTGACACCAATGATGGGGCACTATTCCTCCCACTAATACCAATGATGAGGCACTATTCCTCCCACTGACACCAATGATGGGGTGCTATTCCTCCCACTGACACCAATGATGGGGCACTATTCCTCCCACTAATACCAATGATGGGACACTATTCCTCCCACTGACACCAATGATGGGGCACTATTCCTCCCACTGACATCAGTGATGGGGCACTATTCCTCCCACTAATACCAATGATGGGACACTATTCCTCCCACTGACACCAATGATGGGGCACTATTCCTCCCACTAATACCAATTATGGGGCACTATTCCTCCCACTGGTGTGCATTGCTAGAGGGGTAGTCTTATACGGCGAGTATAGCCGAAACACTACATTTTGGCAGGAAAAGCAGGGGGTCGTCTTATACGCCCAGTCGTCTTATACACCGGAAAATACGGTAGTTAAATCAAAACTAGGCCTCTTAGTAACTTCATAAATGCATGTGAATATATTGCTGACATACTACAACACACAGCAACTGGCAGGAGTGGACATTCATACAGACTTTCAAAGAGCCACAGCCTAGTATCCCTCCACAACACAAGGAGACAATACGAGCTCTAACAAGCTGGTATATTGCGCTCTCACTCACATCACCAGCAGCATCTGACAGCCTTGTCCCTGCTGTATCCAAAGTTGATATGATTCT